>NW_027458681.1:0-31199 GCF_050624435.1 Tenrec ecaudatus
CCCTAGGCCTTAGGCTCCCCTAGGCGAAGGCCTAGGGCTCCCCTAGCCTTCAGGCTAGGGCACCCCTAGGCCTTAGGCTCCCCTAGGCGAAGGCCTAGGGCTCCCCTAGCCTTCAGGCTAGGGCACCCCTAGGCCTTAGGCTCCCCTAGGCGAAGGCCTAGGGCTCCCCTAGCCTTCAGGCTAGGGCACCCCTAGGCCTTAGGCTCCCCTAGGCGAAGGCCTAGGGCTCCCCTAGCCTTCAGGCTAGGGCACCCCTAGGCCTTAGGCTCCCCTAGGCGAAGGCCTAGGGCTCCCCTAGCCTTCAGGCTAGGGCACCCCTAGGCCTTAGGCTCCCCTAGGCGAAGGCCTAGGGCTCCCCTAGCCTTCAGGCTAGGGCACCCCTAGGCCTTAGGCTCCCCTAGGCGAAGGCCTAGGGCTCCCCTAGCCTTCAGGCTAGGGCACCCCTAGGCCTTAGGCTCCCCTAGGCGAAGGCCTAGGGCTCCCCTAGCCTTCAGGCTAGGGCACCCCTAGGCCTTAGGCTCCCCTAGGCGAAGGCCTAGGGCTCCCCTAGCCTTCAGGCTAGGGCACCCCTAGGCCTTAGGCTCCCCTAGGCGAAGGCCTAGGGCTCCCCTAGCCTTCAGGCTAGGGCACCCCTAGGCCTTAGGCTCCCCTAGGCGAAGGCCTAGGGCTCCCCTAGCCTTCAGGCTAGGGCACCCCTAGGCCTTAGGCTCCCCTAGGCGAAGGCCTAGGGCTCCCCTAGCCTTCAGGCTAGGGCACCCCTAGGCCTTAGGCTCCCCTAGGCGAAGGCCTAGGGCTCCCCTAGCCTTCAGGCTAGGGCACCCCTAGGCCTTAGGCTCCCCTAGGCGAAGGCCTAGGGCTCCCCTAGCCTTCAGGCTAGGGCACCCCTAGGCCTTAGGCTCCCCTAGGCGAAGGCCTAGGGCTCCCCTAGCCTTCAGGCTAGGGCACCCCTAGGCCTTAGGCTCCCCTAGGCGAAGGCCTAGGGCTCCCCTAGCCTTCAGGCTAGGGCACCCCTAGGCCTTAGGCTCCCCTAGGCGAAGGCCTAGGGCTCCCCTAGCCTTCAGGCTAGGGCACCCCTAGGCCTTAGGCTCCCCTAGGCGAAGGCCTAGGGCTCCCCTAGCCTTCAGGCTAGGGCACCCCTAGGCCTTAGGCTCCCCTAGGCGAAGGCCTAGGGCTCCCCTAGCCTTCAGGCTAGGGCACCCCTAGGCCTTAGGCTCCCCTAGGCGAAGGCCTAGGGCTCCCCTAGCCTTCAGGCTAGGGCACCCCTAGGCCTTAGGCTCCCCTAGGCGAAGGCCTAGGGCTCCCCTAGCCTTCAGGCTAGGGCACCCCTAGGCCTTAGGCTCCCCTAGGCGAAGGCCTAGGGCTCCCCTAGCCTTCAGGCTAGGGCACCCCTAGGCCTTAGGCTCCCCTAGGCGAAGGCCTAGGGCTCCCCTAGCCTTCAGGCTAGGGCACCCCTAGGCCTTAGGCTCCCCTAGGCGAAGGCCTAGGGCTCCCCTAGCCTTCAGGCTAGGGCACCCCTAGGCCTTAGGCTCCCCTAGGCGAAGGCCTAGGGCTCCCCTAGCCTTCAGGCTAGGGCACCCCTAGGCCTTAGGCTCCCCTAGGCGAAGGCCTAGGGCTCCCCTAGCCTTCAGGCTAGGGCACCCCTAGGCCTTAGGCTCCCCTAGGCGAAGGCCTAGGGCTCCCCTAGCCTTCAGGCTAGGGCACCCCTAGGCCTTAGGCTCCCCTAGGCGAAGGCCTAGGGCTCCCCTAGCCTTCAGGCTAGGGCACCCCTAGGCCTTAGGCTCCCCTAGGCGAAGGCCTAGGGCTCCCCTAGCCTTCAGGCTAGGGCACCCCTAGGCCTTAGGCTCCCCTAGGCGAAGGCCTAGGGCTCCCCTAGCCTTCAGGCTAGGGCACCCCTAGGCCTTAGGCTCCCCTAGGCGAAGGCCTAGGGCTCCCCTAGCCTTCAGGCTAGGGCACCCCTAGGCCTTAGGCTCCCCTAGGCGAAGGCCTAGGGCTCCCCTAGCCTTCAGGCTAGGGCACCCCTAGGCCTTAGGCTCCCCTAGGCGAAGGCCTAGGGCTCCCCTAGCCTTCAGGCTAGGGCACCCCTAGGCCTTAGGCTCCCCTAGGCGAAGGCCTAGGGCTCCCCTAGCCTTCAGGCTAGGGCACCCCTAGGCCTTAGGCTCCCCTAGGCGAAGGCCTAGGGCTCCCCTAGCCTTCAGGCTAGGGCACCCCTAGGCCTTAGGCTCCCCTAGGCGAAGGCCTAGGGCTCCCCTAGCCTTCAGGCTAGGGCACCCCTAGGCCTTAGGCTCCCCTAGGCGAAGGCCTAGGGCTCCCCTAGCCTTCAGGCTAGGGCACCCCTAGGCCTTAGGCTCCCCTAGGCGAAGGCCTAGGGCTCCCCTAGCCTTCAGGCTAGGGCACCCCTAGGCCTTAGGCTCCCCTAGGCGAAGGCCTAGGGCTCCCCTAGCCTTCAGGCTAGGGCACCCCTAGGCCTTAGGCTCCCCTAGGCGAAGGCCTAGGGCTCCCCTAGCCTTCAGGCTAGGGCACCCCTAGGCCTTAGGCTCCCCTAGGCGAAGGCCTAGGGCTCCCCTAGCCTTCAGGCTAGGGCACCCCTAGGCCTTAGGCTCCCCTAGGCGAAGGCCTAGGGCTCCCCTAGCCTTCAGGCTAGGGCACCCCTAGGCCTTAGGCTCCCCTAGGCGAAGGCCTAGGGCTCCCCTAGCCTTCAGGCTAGGGCACCCCTAGGCCTTAGGCTCCCCTAGGCGAAGGCCTAGGGCTCCCCTAGCCTTCAGGCTAGGGCACCCCTAGGCCTTAGGCTCCCCTAGGCGAAGGCCTAGGGCTCCCCTAGCCTTCAGGCTAGGGCACCCCTAGGCCTTAGGCTCCCCTAGGCGAAGGCCTAGGGCTCCCCTAGCCTTCAGGCTAGGGCACCCCTAGGCCTTAGGCTCCCCTAGGCGAAGGCCTAGGGCTCCCCTAGCCTTCAGGCTAGGGCACCCCTAGGCCTTAGGCTCCCCTAGGCGAAGGCCTAGGGCTCCCCTAGCCTTCAGGCTAGGGCACCCCTAGGCCTTAGGCTCCCCTAGGCGAAGGCCTAGGGCTCCCCTAGCCTTCAGGCTAGGGCACCCCTAGGCCTTAGGCTCCCCTAGGCGAAGGCCTAGGGCTCCCCTAGCCTTCAGGCTAGGGCACCCCTAGGCCTTAGGCTCCCCTAGGCGAAGGCCTAGGGCTCCCCTAGCCTTCAGGCTAGGGCACCCCTAGGCCTTAGGCTCCCCTAGGCGAAGGCCTAGGGCTCCCCTAGCCTTCAGGCTAGGGCACCCCTAGGCCTTAGGCTCCCCTAGGCGAAGGCCTAGGGCTCCCCTAGCCTTCAGGCTAGGGCACCCCTAGGCCTTAGGCTCCCCTAGGCGAAGGCCTAGGGCTCCCCTAGCCTTCAGGCTAGGGCACCCCTAGGCCTTAGGCTCCCCTAGGCGAAGGCCTAGGGCTCCCCTAGCCTTCAGGCTAGGGCACCCCTAGGCCTTAGGCTCCCCTAGGCGAAGGCCTAGGGCTCCCCTAGCCTTCAGGCTAGGGCACCCCTAGGCCTTAGGCTCCCCTAGGCGAAGGCCTAGGGCTCCCCTAGCCTTCAGGCTAGGGCACCCCTAGGCCTTAGGCTCCCCTAGGCGAAGGCCTAGGGCTCCCCTAGCCTTCAGGCTAGGGCACCCCTAGGCCTTAGGCTCTGGCTCCCCTAGGCGAAGGCCTAGGGCTCCCCTAGCCTTCAGGCTAGGGCACCCCTAGGCCTTAGGCTCTGGCTCCCCTAGGCGAAGGCCTAGGGCTCCCCTAGCCTTCAGGCTAGGGCACCCCTAGGCCTTAGGCTCTGGCTCCCCTAGGCGAAGGCCTAGGGCTCCCCTAGCCTTCAGGCTAGGGCACCCCTAGGCCTTAGGCTCTGGCTCCCCTAGGCGAAGGCCTAGGGCTCCCCTAGCCTTCAGGCTAGGGCACCCCTAGGCCTTAGGCTCTGGCTCCCCTAGGCGAAGGCCTAGGGCTCCCCTAGCCTTCAGGCTAGGGCACCCCTAGGCCTTAGGCTCTGGCTCCCCTAGGCGAAGGCCTAGGGCTCCCCTAGCCTTCAGGCTAGGGCACCCCTAGGCCTTAGGCTCTGGCTCCCCTAGGCGAAGGCCTAGGGCTCCCCTAGCCTTCAGGCTAGGGCACCCCTAGGCCTTAGGCTCTGGCTCCCCTAGGCGAAGGCCTAGGGCTCCCCTAGCCTTCAGGCTAGGGCACCCCTAGGCCTTAGGCTCTGGCTCCCCTAGGCGAAGGCCTAGGGCTCCCCTAGCCTTCAGGCTAGGGCACCCCTAGGCCTTAGGCTCTGGCTCCCCTAGGCGAAGGCCTAGGGCTCCCCTAGCCTTCAGGCTAGGGCACCCCTAGGCCTTAGGCTCTGGCTCCCCTAGGCGAAGGCCTAGGGCTCCCCTAGCCTTCAGGCTAGGGCACCCCTAGGCCTTAGGCTCTGGCTCCCCTAGGCGAAGGCCTAGGGCTCCCCTAGCCTTCAGGCTAGGGCACCCCTAGGCCTTAGGCTCTGGCTCCCCTAGGCGAAGGCCTAGGGCTCCCCTAGCCTTCAGGCTAGGGCACCCCTAGGCCTTAGGCTCTGGCTCCCCTAGGCGAAGGCCTAGGGCTCCCCTAGCCTTCAGGCTAGGGCACCCCTAGGCCTTAGGCTCTGGCTCCCCTAGGCGAAGGCCTAGGGCTCCCCTAGCCTTCAGGCTAGGGCACCCCTAGGCCTTAGGCTCCCCTAGGCGAAGGCCTAGGGCTCCCCTAGCCTTCAGGCTAGGGCACCCCTAGGCCTTAGGCTCCCCTAGGCGAAGGCCTAGGGCTCCCCTAGCCTTCAGGCTAGGGCACCCCTAGGCCTTAGGCTCCCCTAGGCGAAGGCCTAGGGCTCCCCTAGCCTTCAGGCTAGGGCACCCCTAGGCCTTAGGCTCCCCTAGGCGAAGGCCTAGGGCTCCCCTAGCCTTCAGGCTAGGGCACCCCTAGGCCTTAGGCTCCCCTAGGCGAAGGCCTAGGGCTCCCCTAGCCTTCAGGCTAGGGCACCCCTAGGCCTTAGGCTCCCCTAGGCGAAGGCCTAGGGCTCCCCTAGCCTTCAGGCTAGGGCACCCCTAGGCCTTAGGCTCCCCTAGGCGAAGGCCTAGGGCTCCCCTAGCCTTCAGGCTAGGGCACCCCTAGGCCTTAGGCTCCCCTAGGCGAAGGCCTAGGGCTCCCCTAGCCTTCAGGCTAGGGCACCCCTAGGCCTTAGGCTCCCCTAGGCGAAGGCCTAGGGCTCCCCTAGCCTTCAGGCTAGGGCACCCCTAGGCCTTAGGCTCCCCTAGGCGAAGGCCTAGGGCTCCCCTAGCCTTCAGGCTAGGGCACCCCTAGGCCTTAGGCTCCCCTAGGCGAAGGCCTAGGGCTCCCCTAGCCTTCAGGCTAGGGCACCCCTAGGCCTTAGGCTCCCCTAGGCGAAGGCCTAGGGCTCCCCTAGCCTTCAGGCTAGGGCACCCCTAGGCCTTAGGCTCCCCTAGGCGAAGGCCTAGGGCTCCCCTAGCCTTCAGGCTAGGGCACCCCTAGGCCTTAGGCTCCCCTAGGCGAAGGCCTAGGGCTCCCCTAGCCTTCAGGCTAGGGCACCCCTAGGCCTTAGGCTCCCCTAGGCGAAGGCCTAGGGCTCCCCTAGCCTTCAGGCTAGGGCACCCCTAGGCCTTAGGCTCCCCTAGGCGAAGGCCTAGGGCTCCCCTAGCCTTCAGGCTAGGGCACCCCTAGGCCTTAGGCTCCCCTAGGCGAAGGCCTAGGGCTCCCCTAGCCTTCAGGCTAGGGCACCCCTAGGCCTTAGGCTCCCCTAGGCGAAGGCCTAGGGCTCCCCTAGCCTTCAGGCTAGGGCACCCCTAGGCCTTAGGCTCCCCTAGGCGAAGGCCTAGGGCTCCCCTAGCCTTCAGGCTAGGGCACCCCTAGGCCTTAGGCTCCCCTAGGCGAAGGCCTAGGGCTCCCCTAGCCTTCAGGCTAGGGCACCCCTAGGCCTTAGGCTCCCCTAGGCGAAGGCCTAGGGCTCCCCTAGCCTTCAGGCTAGGGCACCCCTAGGCCTTAGGCTCCCCTAGGCGAAGGCCTAGGGCTCCCCTAGCCTTCAGGCTAGGGCACCCCTAGGCCTTAGGCTCCCCTAGGCGAAGGCCTAGGGCTCCCCTAGCCTTCAGGCTAGGGCACCCCTAGGCCTTAGGCTCCCCTAGGCGAAGGCCTAGGGCTCCCCTAGCCTTCAGGCTAGGGCACCCCTAGGCCTTAGGCTCCCCTAGGCGAAGGCCTAGGGCTCCCCTAGCCTTCAGGCTAGGGCACCCCTAGGCCTTAGGCTCCCCTAGGCGAAGGCCTAGGGCTCCCCTAGCCTTCAGGCTAGGGCACCCCTAGGCCTTAGGCTCCCCTAGGCGAAGGCCTAGGGCTCCCCTAGCCTTCAGGCTAGGGCACCCCTAGGCCTTAGGCTCCCCTAGGCGAAGGCCTAGGGCTCCCCTAGCCTTCAGGCTAGGGCACCCCTAGGCCTTAGGCTCCCCTAGGCGAAGGCCTAGGGCTCCCCTAGCCTTCAGGCTAGGGCACCCCTAGGCCTTAGGCTCCCCTAGGCGAAGGCCTAGGGCTCCCCTAGCCTTCAGGCTAGGGCACCCCTAGGCCTTAGGCTCCCCTAGGCGAAGGCCTAGGGCTCCCCTAGCCTTCAGGCTAGGGCACCCCTAGGCCTTAGGCTCCCCTAGGCGAAGGCCTAGGGCTCCCCTAGCCTTCAGGCTAGGGCACCCCTAGGCCTTAGGCTCCCCTAGGCGAAGGCCTAGGGCTCCCCTAGCCTTCAGGCTAGGGCACCCCTAGGCCTTAGGCTCCCCTAGGCGAAGGCCTAGGGCTCCCCTAGCCTTCAGGCTAGGGCACCCCTAGGCCTTAGGCTCCCCTAGGCGAAGGCCTAGGGCTCCCCTAGCCTTCAGGCTAGGGCACCCCTAGGCCTTAGGCTCCCCTAGGCGAAGGCCTAGGGCTCCCCTAGCCTTCAGGCTAGGGCACCCCTAGGCCTTAGGCTCCCCTAGGCGAAGGCCTAGGGCTCCCCTAGCCTTCAGGCTAGGGCACCCCTAGGCCTTAGGCTCCCCTAGGCGAAGGCCTAGGGCTCCCCTAGCCTTCAGGCTAGGGCACCCCTAGGCCTTAGGCTCCCCTAGGCGAAGGCCTAGGGCTCCCCTAGCCTTCAGGCTAGGGCACCCCTAGGCCTTAGGCTCCCCTAGGCGAAGGCCTAGGGCTCCCCTAGCCTTCAGGCTAGGGCACCCCTAGGCCTTAGGCTCCCCTAGGCGAAGGCCTAGGGCTCCCCTAGCCTTCAGGCTAGGGCACCCCTAGGCCTTAGGCTCCCCTAGGCGAAGGCCTAGGGCTCCCCTAGCCTTCAGGCTAGGGCACCCCTAGGCCTTAGGCTCCCCTAGGCGAAGGCCTAGGGCTCCCCTAGCCTTCAGGCTAGGGCACCCCTAGGCCTTAGGCTCCCCTAGGCGAAGGCCTAGGGCTCCCCTAGCCTTCAGGCTAGGGCACCCCTAGGCCTTAGGCTCCCCTAGGCGAAGGCCTAGGGCTCCCCTAGCCTTCAGGCTAGGGCACCCCTAGGCCTTAGGCTCCCCTAGGCGAAGGCCTAGGGCTCCCCTAGCCTTCAGGCTAGGGCACCCCTAGGCCTTAGGCTCCCCTAGGCGAAGGCCTAGGGCTCCCCTAGCCTTCAGGCTAGGGCACCCCTAGGCCTTAGGCTCCCCTAGGCGAAGGCCTAGGGCTCCCCTAGCCTTCAGGCTAGGGCACCCCTAGGCCTTAGGCTCCCCTAGGCGAAGGCCTAGGGCTCCCCTAGCCTTCAGGCTAGGGCACCCCTAGGCCTTAGGCTCCCCTAGGCGAAGGCCTAGGGCTCCCCTAGCCTTCAGGCTAGGGCACCCCTAGGCCTTAGGCTCCCCTAGGCGAAGGCCTAGGGCTCCCCTAGCCTTCAGGCTAGGGCACCCCTAGGCCTTAGGCTCCCCTAGGCGAAGGCCTAGGGCTCCCCTAGCCTTCAGGCTAGGGCACCCCTAGGCCTTAGGCTCCCCTAGGCGAAGGCCTAGGGCTCCCCTAGCCTTCAGGCTAGGGCACCCCTAGGCCTTAGGCTCCCCTAGGCGAAGGCCTAGGGCTCCCCTAGCCTTCAGGCTAGGGCACCCCTAGGCCTTAGGCTCCCCTAGGCGAAGGCCTAGGGCTCCCCTAGCCTTCAGGCTAGGGCACCCCTAGGCCTTAGGCTCCCCTAGGCGAAGGCCTAGGGCTCCCCTAGCCTTCAGGCTAGGGCACCCCTAGGCCTTAGGCTCCCCTAGGCGAAGGCCTAGGGCTCCCCTAGCCTTCAGGCTAGGGCACCCCTAGGCCTTAGGCTCCCCTAGGCGAAGGCCTAGGGCTCCCCTAGCCTTCAGGCTAGGGCACCCCTAGGCCTTAGGCTCCCCTAGGCGAAGGCCTAGGGCTCCCCTAGCCTTCAGGCTAGGGCACCCCTAGGCCTTAGGCTCCCCTAGGCGAAGGCCTAGGGCTCCCCTAGCCTTCAGGCTAGGGCACCCCTAGGCCTTAGGCTCCCCTAGGCGAAGGCCTAGGGCTCCCCTAGCCTTCAGGCTAGGGCACCCCTAGGCCTTAGGCTCTGGCTCCCCTAGGCTAAGGCCAGGCCTCCCCTAGCCTTCAGGCTAGGGCACCCCTAGGCCTTAGGCTCTGGCTCCCCTAGGCTAAGGCCAGGCCTCCCCTAGCCTTCAGGCTAGGGCACCCCTAGGCCTTAGGCTCCCCTAGGCTAAGGCAAGGCCTCCCCTAGCCTTCAGGCTAGGGCACCCCTAGGCCTTAGGCTCCCCTAGGCTAAGGCCAGGCCTCCCCTAGCCTTCAGGCGAGGGCACCCCTAGGCCTTAGGCTCCCCTAGGCTAAGGCCAGGGCTCCCCTAGCCTTCAGGCGAGGGCACCCCTAGGCCTTAGGCTCTGGCTCCCCTAGGCTAAGGCCAGGGCTCCCCTAGCCTTCAGGCGAGGGCACCCCTAGGCCTTAGGCTCTGGCTCCCCTAGGCTAAGGCCAGGGCTCCCCTAGCCTTCAGGCGAGGGCACCCCTAGGCCTTAGGCTCTGGCTCCCCTAGGCTAAGGCCAGGGCTCCCCTAGCCTTCAGGCGAGGGCACCCCTAGGCCTTAGGCTCTGGCTCCCCTAGGCTAAGGCCAGGGCTCCCCTAGCCTTCAGGCGAGGGCACCCCTAGGCCTTAGGCTCTGGCTCCCCTAGGCTAAGGCCAGGGCTCCCCTAGCCTTCAGGCGAGGGCACCCCTAGGCCTTAGGCTCTGGCTCCCCTAGGCTAAGGCCAGGGCTCCCCTAGCCTTCAGGCGAGGGCACCCCTAGGCCTTAGGCTCTGGCTCCCCTAGGCTAAGGCCAGGGCTCCCCTAGCCTTCAGGCGAGGGCACCCCTAGGCCTTAGGCTCTGGCTCCCCTAGGCTAAGGCCAGGGCTCCCCTAGCCTTCAGGCGAGGGCACCCCTAGGCCTTAGGCTCTGGCTCCCCTAGGCTAAGGCCAGGGCTCCCCTAGCCTTCAGGCGAGGGCACCCCTAGGCCTTAGGCTCTGGCTCCCCTAGGCTAAGGCCAGGGCTCCCCTAGCCTTCAGGCGAGGGCACCCCTAGGCCTTAGGCTCTGGCTCCCCTAGGCTAAGGCCAGGGCTCCCCTAGCCTTCAGGCGAGGGCACCCCTAGGCCTTAGGCTCTGGCTCCCCTAGGCTAAGGCCAGGGCTCCCCTAGCCTTCAGGCGAGGGCACCCCTAGGCCTTAGGCTCTGGCTCCCCTAGGCTAAGGCCAGGGCTCCCCTAGCCTTCAGGCGAGGGCACCCCTAGGCCTTAGGCTCTGGCTCCCCTAGGCTAAGGCCAGGGCTCCCCTAGCCTTCAGGCGAGGGCACCCCTAGGCCTTAGGCTCTGGCTCCCCTAGGCTAAGGCCAGGGCTCCCCTAGCCTTCAGGCGAGGGCACCCCTAGGCCTTAGGCTCTGGCTCCCCTAGGCTAAGGCCAGGGCTCCCCTAGCCTTCAGGCGAGGGCACCCCTAGGCCTTAGGCTCTGGCTCCCCTAGGCTAAGGCCAGGGCTCCCCTAGCCTTCAGGCGAGGGCACCCCTAGGCCTTAGGCTCTGGCTCCCCTAGGCTAAGGCCAGGGCTCCCCTAGCCTTCAGGCGAGGGCACCCCTAGGCCTTAGGCTCTGGCTCCCCTAGGCTAAGGCCAGGGCTCCCCTAGCCTTCAGGCGAGGGCACCCCTAGGCCTTAGGCTCTGGCTCCCCTAGGCTAAGGCCAGGGCTCCCCTAGCCTTCAGGCGAGGGCACCCCTAGGCCTTAGGCTCTGGCTCCCCTAGGCTAAGGCCAGGGCTCCCCTAGCCTTCAGGCGAGGGCACCCCTAGGCCTTAGGCTCTGGCTCCCCTAGGCTAAGGCCAGGGCTCCCCTAGCCTTCAGGCGAGGGCACCCCTAGGCCTTAGGCTCTGGCTCCCCTAGGCTAAGGCCAGGGCTCCCCTAGCCTTCAGGCTAGGGCACCCCTAGGCTAAGGCCAGGGCTCCCCTAGCCTTCAGGCTAGGGCACCCCTAGGCCTTAGGCTCTGGCTCCCCTAGGCTAAGGCCAGGGCTCCCCTAGCCTTCAGGCTAGGGCACCCCTAGGCCTTAGGCTCTGGCTCCCCTAGGCTAAGGCCAGGGCTCCCCTAGCCTTCAGGCTAGGGCACCCCTAGGCCTTAGGCTCTGGCTCCCCTAGGCTAAGGCCAGGGCTCCCCTAGCCTTCAGGCTAGGGCACCCCTAGGCCTTAGGCTCTGGCTCCCCTAGGCTAAGGCCAGGGCTCCCCTAGCCTTCAGGCTAGGGCACCCCTAGGCCTTAGGCTCTGGCTCCCCTAGGCTAAGGCCAGGGCTCCCCTAGCCTTCAGGCTAGGGCACCCCTAGGCCTTAGGCTCTGGCTCCCCTAGGCTAAGGCCAGGGCTCCCCTAGCCTTCAGGCTAGGGCACCCCTAGGCCTTAGGCTCTGGCTCCCCTAGGCTAAGGCCAGGGCTCCCCTAGCCTTCAGGCTAGGGCACCCCTAGGCCTTAGGCTCTGGCTCCCCTAGGCTAAGGCCAGGGCTCCCCTAGCCTTCAGGCTAGGGCACCCCTAGGCCTTAGGCTCTGGCTCCCCTAGGCTAAGGCCAGGGCTCCCCTAGCCTTCAGGCTAGGGCACCCCTAGGCCTTAGGCTCTGGCTCCCCTAGGCTAAGGCCAGGGCTCCCCTAGCCTTCAGGCGAGGGCACCCCTAGGCCTTAGGCTCTGGCTCCCCTAGGCTAAGGCCAGGGCTCCCCTAGCCTTCAGGCGAGGGCACCCCTAGGCCTTAGGCTCTGGCTCCCCTAGGCTAAGGCCAGGGCTCCCGTAGCCTTCAGGCGAGGGCACCCCTAGGCCTTAGGCTCCCCTAGGCTAAGGCCAGGGCTCCCGTAGCCTTCAGGCGAGGGCACCCCTAGGCCTTAGGCTCCCCTAGGCTAAGGCCAGGGCTCCCGTAGCCTTCAGGCGAGGGCACCCCTAGGCCTTAGGCTCCCCTAGGCTAAGGCCAGGGCTCCCGTAGCTTTCAGGCGAGGGCACCCCTAGGCCTTAGGCTCCCCTAGGCTAAGGCCAGGGCTCCCGTAGCCTTCAGGCGAGGGCACCCCTAGGCCTTAGGCTCCCCTAGGCTAAGGCCAGGGCTCCCGTAGCCTTCAGGCGAGGGCACCCCTAGGCCTTAGGCTCCCCTAGGCTAAGGCCAGGGCTCCCGTAGCCTTCAGGCGAGGGCACCCCTAGGCCTTAGGCTCCCCTAGGCTAAGGCCAGGGCTCCCGGAGCCTTCAGGCGAGGGCACCCCTAGGCCTTAGGCTCCCCTAGGCTAAGGCCAGGGCTCCCGGAGCCTTCAGGCGAGGGCACCCCTAGGCCTTAGGCTCCCCTAGGCTAAGGCCAGGGCTCCCGGAGCCTTCAGGCGAGGGCACCCCTAGGCCTTAGGCTCCCCTAGGCTAAGGCCAGGGCTCCCGGAGCCTTCAGGCGAGGGCACCCCTAGGCCTTAGGCTCCCCTAGGCTAAGGCCAGGGCTCCCGGAGCCTTCAGGCGAGGGCACCCCTAGGCCTTAGGCTCCCCTAGGCTAAGGCCAGGGCTCCCGGAGCCTTCAGGCGAGGGCACCCCTAGGCCTAAGGCTCCCCTAGGCTAAGGCCAGGGCTCCCGTAGCCTTCAGGCGAGGGCACCCCTAGGCCTTAGGCTCCCCTAGGCTAAGGCCAGGGCTCCCGTAGCCTTCAGGCAAGGGCACCCCTAGGCCTTAGGCTCCCCTAGGCTAAGGCCAGGGCTCCCGTAGCCTTCAGGCGAGGGCACCCCTAGGCCTTAGGCTCCCTTAGGCTAAGGCCAGGGCTCCCGTAGCCTTCAGGCGAGGGCACCCCTAGGCCTTAGGCTCCCCTAGGCTAAGGCCAGGGCTCCCGTAGCCTTCAGGCGAGGGCACCCCTAGGCCTTAGGCTCCCCTAGGCTAAGGCCAGGGCTCCCGTAGCCTTCAGGCGAGGGCACCCCTAGGCCTTAGGCTCCCCTAGGCTAAGGCCAGGGCTCCCGTAGCCTTCAGGCGAGGGCACCCCTAGGCCTTAGGCTCCCCTAGGCTAAGGCCAGGGCTCCCGTAGCCTTCAGGCGAGGGCACCCCTAGGCCTTAGGCTCCCCTAGGCTAAGGCCAGGGCTCCCGTAGCCTTCAGGCGAGGGCACCCCTAGGCCTTAGGCTCCCCTAGGCTAAGGCCAGGGCTCCCGTAGCCTTCAGGCGAGGGCACCCCTAGGCCTTAGGCTCCCCTAGGCTAAGGCCAGGGCTCCCGTAGCCTTCAGGCGAGGGCACCCCTAGGCCTTAGGCTCCCCTAGGCTAAGGCCAGGGCTCCCGTAGCCTTCAGGCGAGGGCACCCCTAGGCCTTAGGCTCCCCTAGGCTAAGGCCAGGGCTCCCGTAGCCTTCAGGCGAGGGCACCCCTAGGCCTTAGGCTCCCCTAGGCTAAGGCCAGGGCTCCCGTAGCCTTCAGGCGAGGGCACCCCTAGGCCTTAGGCTCCCCTAGGCTAAGGCCAGGGCTCCCGTAGCCTTCAGGCGAGGGCACCCCTAGGCCTTAGGCTCCCCTAGGCTAAGGCCAGGGCTCCCGTAGCCTTCAGGCGAGGGCACCCCTAGGCCTTAGGCTCCCCTAGGCTAAGGCCAGGGCTCCCGTAGCCTTCAGGCGAGGGCACCCCTAGGCCTTAGGCTCCCCTAGGCTAAGGCCAGGGCTCCCGTAGCCTTCAGGCGAGGGCACCCCTAGGCCTTAGGCTCCCCTAGGCTAAGGCCAGGGTTCCCGTAGCCTTCAGGCGAGGGCACCCCTAGGCCTTAGGCTCCCCTAGGCTAAGGCCAGGGCTCCCCTAGCCTTCAGGCGAGGGCACCCCTAGGCCTTAGGCTCCCCTAGGCTAAGGCCAGGGCTCCCCTAGCCTTCAGGCGAGGGCACCCCTAGGCCTTAGGCTCCCCTAGGCTAAGGCCAGGGCTCCCGTAGCCTTCAGGCGAGGGCACCCCTAGGCCTTAGGCTCCCCTAGGCTAAGGCCAGGGCTCCCGTAGCCTTCAGGCGAGGGCACCCCTAGGCCTTAGGCTCCCCTAGGCTAAGGCCAGGGCTCCCGTAGCCTTCAGGCGAGGGCACCCCTAGGCCTTAGGCTCCCCTAGGCTAAGGCCAGGGCTCCCCTAGCCTTCAGGCGAGGGCACCCCTAGGCCTTAGGCTCCCCTAGGCTAAGGCCAGGGCTCCCCTAGCCTTCAGGCGAGGGCACCCCTAGGCCTTAGGCTCCCCTAGGCTAAGGCCAGGGCTCCCCTAGCCTTCAGGCGAGGGCACCCCTAGGCCTTAGGCTCCCCTAGGCTAAGGCCAGGGCTCCCCTAGCCTGCAGGCGAGGGCACCCCTAGGCCTTAGGCTCCCCTAGGCTAAGGCCAGGGCTCCCCTAGCCTGCAGGCGAGGGCACCCCTAGGCCTTAGGCTCCCCTAGGCTAAGGCCAGGGCTCCCCTAGCCTGCAGGCGAGGGCACCCCTAGGCCTTAGGCTCCCCTAGGCTAAGGCCAGGGCTCCCCTAGCCTGCAGGCGAGGGCACCCCTAGGCCTTAGGCTCCCCTAGGCTAAGGCCAGGGCTCCCCTAGCCTGCAGGCGAGGGCACCCCTAGGCCTTAGGCTCCCCTAGGCTAAGGCCAGGGCTCCCCTAGCCTGCAGGCGAGGGCACCCCTAGGCCTTAGGCTCCCCTAGGCTAAGGCCAGGGCTCCCCTAGCCTGCAGGCGAGGGCACCCCTAGGCCTTAGGCTCCCCTAGGCTAAGGCCAGGGTTCCCGTAGCCTTCAGGCGAGGGCACCCCTAGGCCTTAGGCTCCCCTAGGCTAAGGCCAGGGCTCCCGTAGCCTTCAGGCGAGGGCACCCCTAGGCCTTAGGCTCCCCTAGGCTAAGGCCAGGGCTCCCCTAGCCTGCAGGCGAGGGCACCCCTAGGCCTTAGGCTCCCCTAGGCTAAGGCCAGGGCTCCCCTAGCCTGCAGGCGAGGGCACCCCTAGGCCTTAGGCTCCCCTAGGCTAAGGCCAGGGCTCCCCTAGCCTGCAGGCGAGGGCACCCCTAGGCCTTAGGCTCCCCTAGGCTAAGGCCAGGGCTCCCCTAGCCTGCAGGCGAGGGCACCCCTAGGCCTTAGGCTCCCCTAGGCTAAGGCCAGGGCTCCCCTAGCCTGCAGGCGAGGGCACCCCTAGGCCTTAGGCTCCCCTAGGCTAAGGCCAGGGCTCCCCTAGCCTGCAGGCGAGGGCACCCCTAGGCCTTAGGCTCCCCTAGGCTAAGGCCAGGGCTCCCCTAGCCTGCAGGCGAGGGCACCCCTAGGCCTTAGGCTCCCCTAGGCTAAGGCCAGGGCTCCCCTAGCCTGCAGGCGAGGGCACCCCTAGGCCTTAGGCTCCCCCTAGGCTAAGGCCAGGGCTCCCCTAGCCTGCAGGCGAGGGCACCCCTAGGCCTTAGGCTCCCCTAGGCTAAGGCCAGGGCTCCCCTAGCCTGCAGGCGAGGGCACCCCTAGGCCTTAGGCTCTGGCTCCCCTAGGCTAAGGCCAGGGCTCCCCTAGCCTGCAGGCGAGGGCACCCCTAGGCCTTAGGCTCTGGCTCCCCTAGGCTAAGGCCAGGGCTCCCCTAGCCTGCAGGCGAGGGCACCCCTAGGCCTTAGGCTCTGGCTCCCCTAGGCTAAGGCCAGGGCTCCCCTAGCCTGCAGGCGAGGGCACCCCTAGGCCTTAGGCTCTGGCTCCCCTAGGCTAAGGCCAGGGCTCCCCTAGCCTGCAGGCGAGGGCACCCCTAGGCCTTAGGCTCTGGCTCCCCTAGGCTAAGGCCAGGGCTCCCCTAGCCTGCAGGCGAGGGCACCCCTAGGCCTTAGGCTCTGGCTCCCCTAGGCTAAGGCCAGGGCTCCCCTAGCCTGCAGGCGAGGGCACCCCTAGGCCTTAGGCTCTGGCTCCCCTAGGCTAAGGCCAGGGCTCCCCTAGCCTGCAGGCGAGGGCACCCCTAGGCCTTAGGCTCTGGCTCCCCTAGGCTAAGGCCAGGGCTCCCCTAGCCTGCAGGCGAGGGCACCCCTAGGCCTTAGGCTCTGGCTCCCCTAGGCTAAGGCCAGGGCTCCCCTAGCCTGCAGGCGAGGGCACCCCTAGGCCTTAGGCTCTGGCTCCCCTAGGCTAAGGCCAGGGCTCCCCTAGCCTGCAGGCGAGGGCACCCCTAGGCCTTAGGCTCTGGCTCCCCTAGGCTAAGGCCAGGGCTCCCCTAGCCTGCAGGCGAGGGCACCCCTAGGCCTTAGGCTCTGGCTCCCCTAGGCTAAGGCCAGGGCTCCCCTAGCCTGCAGGCGAGGGCACCCCTAGGCCTTAGGCTCTGGCTCCCCTAGGCTAAGGCCAGGGCTCCCCTAGCCTGCAGGCGAGGGCACCCCTAGGCCTTAGGCTCTGGCTCCCCTAGGCTAAGGCCAGGGCTCCCCTAGCCTGCAGGCGAGGGCACCCCTAGGCCTTAGGCTCTGGCTCCCCTAGGCTAAGGCCAGGGCTCCCCTAGCCTGCAGGCGAGGGCACCCCTAGGCCTTAGGCTCTGGCTCCCTAGGCTAAGGCCAGGGCTCCCCTAGCCTGCAGGCGAGGGCACCCCTAGGCCTTAGGCTCTGGCTCCCCTAGGCTAAGGCCAGGGCTCCCCTAGCCTGCAGGCGAGGGCACCCCTAGGCCTTAGGCTCTGGCTCCCCTAGGCTAAGGCCAGGGCTCCCCTAGCCTGCAGGCGAGGGCACCCCTAGGCCTTAGGCTCTGGCTCCCCTAGGCTAAGGCCAGGGCTCCCCTAGCCTGCAGGCGAGGGCACCCCTAGGCCTTAGGCTCCCCTAGGCTAAGGCCAGGGCTCCCGTAGCCTTCAGGCGAGGGCACCCCTAGGCCTTAGGCTCCCCTAGGCTAAGGCCAGGGCTCCCGTAGCCTTCAGGCGAGGGCACCCTAGGCCTTAGGCTCCCCTAGGCTAAGGCCAGGGTTCCCGTAGCCTTCAGGCGAGGGGCACCCCTAGGCCTTAGGCTCCCCTAGGCTAAGGCCAGGGCTCCCGTAGCCTTCAGGCGAGGGCACCCCTAGGCCTTAGGCTCCCCTAGGCTAAGGCCAGGGCTCCCGTAGCCTTCAGGCGAGGGCACCCCTAGGCCTTAGGCTCCCCTAGGCTAAGGCCAGGGCTCCCGTAGCCTTCAGGCGAGGGCACCCCTAGGCCTTAGGCTCCCCTAGGCTAAGGCCAGGGCTCCCGTAGCCTTCAGGCGAGGGCACCCCTAGGCCTTAGGCTCCCCTAGGCTAAGGCCAGGGCTCCCGTAGCCTTCAGGCGAGGGGCACCCCTAGGCCTTAGGCTCCCCTAGGCTAAGGCCAGGGCTCCCCTAGCCTTCAGGCGAGGGCACCCCTAGGCCTTAGGCTCCCCTAGGCTAAGGCCAGGGCTCCCCTAGCCTTCAGGCGAGGGCACCCCTAGGCCTTAGGCTCCCCTAGGCTAAGGCCAGGGCTCCCCTAGCCTTCAGGCGAGGGCACCCCTAGGCCTTAGGCTCCCCTAGGCTAAGGCCAGGGCTCCCTAGCCTGCAGGCGAGGGCACCCCTAGGCCTTAGGCTCCCCTAGGCTAAGGCCAGGGCTCCCCTAGCCTGCAGGCGAGGGCACCCCTAGGCCTTAGGCTCCCCTAGGCTAAGGCCAGGGCTCCCCTAGCCTGCAGGCGAGGGCACCCCTAGGCCTTAGGCTCCCCTAGGCTAAGGCCAGGGCTCCCCTAGCCTGCAGGCGAGGGCACCCCTAGGCCTTAGGCTCCCCTAGGCTAAGGCCAGGGCTCCCCTAGCCTGCAGGCGAGGGCACCCCTAGGCCTTAGGCTCCCCTAGGCTAAGGCCAGGGCTCCCCTAGCCTGCAGGCGAGGGCACCCCTAGGCCTTAGGCTCCCCTAGGCTAAGGCCAGGGCTCCCCTAGCCTGCAGGCGAGGGCACCCCTAGGCCTTAGGCTCCCCTAGGCTAAGGCCAGGGCTCCCCTAGCCTGCAGGCGAGGGCACCCGTAGGCCTTAGGCTCCCCTAGGCTAAGGCCAGGGCTCCCCTAGCCTGCAGGCGAGGGCACCCCTAGGCCTTAGGCTCCCCTAGGCTAAGGCCAGGGCTCCCCTAGCCTGCAGGCGAGGGCACCCCTAGGCCTTAGGCTCCCCTAGGCTAAGGCCAGGGCTCCCCTAGCCTGCAGGCGAGGGCACCCCTAGGCCTTAGGCTCTGGCTCCCCTAGGCTAAGGCCAGGGCTCCCCTAGCCTGCAGGCGAGGGCACCCCTAGGCCTTAGGCTCTGGCTCCCCTAGGCTAAGGCCAGGGCTCCCCTAGCCTGCAGGCGAGGGCACCCCTAGGCCTTAGGCTCTGGCTCCCCTAGGCTAAGGCCAGGGCTCCCCTAGCCTGCAGGCGAGGGCACCCCTAGGCCTTAGGCTCTGGCTCCCCTAGGCTAAGGCCAGGGCTCCCCTAGCCTGCAGGCGAGGGCACCCCTAGGCCTTAGGCTCTGGCTCCCCTAGGCTAAGGCCAGGGCTCCCCTAGCCTGCAGGCGAGGGCACCCCTAGGCCTTAGGCTCTGGCTCCCCTAGGCTAAGGCCAGGGCTCCCCCTAGCCTGCAGGGGAGGGCACCCCTAGGCCTTAGGCTCTGGCTCCCCTAGGCTAAGGCCAGGGCTCCCCTAGCCTGCAGGCGAGGGCACCCCTAGGCCTTAGGCTCTGGCTCCCCTAGGCTAAGGCCAGGGCTCCCCTAGCCTGCAGGCGAGGGCACCCCTAGGCCTTAGGCTCTGGCTCCCCTAGGCTAAGGCCAGGGCTCCCCTAGCCTGCAGGCGAGGGCACCCCTAGGCCTTAGGCTCTGGCTCCCCTAGGCTAAGGCCAGGGCTCCCCTAGCCTGCAGGCGAGGGCACCCCTAGGCCTTAGGCTCTGGCTCCCCTAGGCTAAGGCCAGGGCTCCCCTAGCCTGCAGGCGAGGGCACCCCTAGGCCTTAGGCTCTGGCTCCCCTAGGCTAAGGCCAGGGCTCCCCTAGCCTGCAGGCGAGGGCACCCCTAGGCCTTAGGCTCTGGCTCCCCTAGGCTAAGGCCAGGGCTCCCCTAGCCTGCAGGCGAGGGCACCCCTAGGCCTTAGGCTCTGGCTCCCCTAGGCTAAGGCCAGGGCTCCCCTAGCCTGCAGGCGAGGGCACCCCTAGGCCTTAGGCTCTGGCTCCCCTAGGCTAAGGCCAGGGCTCCCCTAGCCTGCAGGCGAGGGCACCCCTAGGCCTTAGGCTCTGGCTCCCCTAGGCTAAGGCCAGGGCTCCCCTAGCCTTCAGGCGAGGGCACCCCTAGGCCTTAGGCTCTGGCTCCCCTAGGCTAAGGCCAGGGCTCCCCTAGCCTTCAGGCGAGGGCACCCCTAGGCCTTAGGCTCCCCTAGGCTAAGGCCAGGGCTCCCGTAGCCTTCAGGCGAGGGCACCCCTAGGCCTTAGGCTCCCCTAGGCTAAGGCCAGGGCTCCCGTAGCCTTCAGGCGAGGGCACCCCTAGGCCTTAGGCTCCCCTAGGCTAAGGCCAGGGCTCCCGTAGCCTTCAGGCGAGGGCACCCCTAGGCCTTAGGCTCCCCTAGGCTAAGGCCAGGGCTCCCGTAGCCTTCAGGCGAGGGCACCCCTAGGCCTTAGGCTCCCCTAGGCTAAGGCCAGGGCTCCCGTAGCCTTCAGGCGAGGGCACCCCTAGGCCTTAGGCTCCCCTAGGCTAAGGCCAGGGCTCCCGTAGCCTTCAGGCGAGGGCACCCCTAGGCCTTAGGCTCCCCTAGGCTAAGGCCAGGGCTCCCCGTAGCCTTCAGGCGAGGGCACCCCTAGGCCTTAGGCTCCCCTAGGCTAAGGCCAGGGCTCCCGTAGCCTTCAGGCGAGGGCACCCCTAGGCCTTAGGCTCCCCTAGGCTAAGGCCAGGGCTCCCGTAGCCTTCAGGCGAGGGCACCCCTAGGCCTTAGGCTCCCCTAGGCTAAGGCCAGGGCTCCCCTAGCCTTCAGGCGAGGGCACCCCTAGGCCTTAGGCTCCCCTAGGCTAAGGCCAGGGCTCCCCTAGCCTTCAGGCGAGGGCACCCCTAGGCCTTAGGCTCCCCTAGGCTAAGGCCAGGGCTCCCCTAGCCTTCAGGCGAGGGCACCCCTAGGCCTTAGGCTCCCCTAGGCTAAGGCCAGGGCTCCCCTAGCCTGCAGGCGAGGGCACCCCTAGGCCTTAGGCTCCCCTAGGCTAAGGCCAGGGCTCCCCTAGCCTGCAGGCGAGGGCACCCCTAGGCCTTAGGCTCCCCTAGGCTAAGGCCAGGGCTCCCCTAGCCTGCAGGCGAGGGCACCCCTAGGCCTTAGGCTCCCCTAGGCTAAGGCCAGGGCTCCCCTAGCCTGCAGGCGAGGGCACCCCTAGGCCTTAGGCTCCCCTAGGCTAAGGCCAGGGCTCCCCTAGCCTGCAGGCGAGGGCACCCCTAGGCCTTAGGCTCCCCTAGGCTAAGGCCAGGGCTCCCCTAGCCTGCAGGCGAGGGCACCCCTAGGCCTTAGGCTCCCCTAGGCTAAGGCCAGGGCTCCCCTAGCCTGCAGGCGAGGGCACCCCTAGGCCTTAGGCTCCCCTAGGCTAAGGCCAGGGCTCCCCTAGCCTGCAGGCGAGGGCACCCCTAGGCCTTAGGCTCCCCTAGGCTAAGGCCAGGGCTCCCCTAGCCTGCAGGCGAGGGCACCCCTAGGCCTTAGGCTCCCCTAGGCTAAGGCCAGGGCTCCCCTAGCCTGCAGGCGAGGGCACCCCTAGGCCTTAGGCTCCCCTAGGCTAAGGCCAGGGCTCCCCTAGCCTGCAGGCGAGGGCACCCCTAGGCCTTAGGCTCTGGCTCCCCTAGGCTAAGGCCAGGGCTCCCCTAGCCTGCAGGCGAGGGCACCCCTAGGCCTTAGGCTCTGGCTCCCCTAGGCTAAGGCCAGGGCTCCCCTAGCCTGCAGGCGAGGGCACCCCTAGGCCTTAGGCTCTGGCTCCCCTAGGCTAAGGCCAGGGCTCCCCTAGCCTGCAGGCGAGGGCACCCCTAGGCCTTAGGCTCTGGCTCCCCTAGGCTAAGGCCAGGGCTCCCCTAGCCTGCAGGCGAGGGCACCCCTAGGCCTTAGGCTCTGGCTCCCCTAGGCTAAGGCCAGGGCTCCCCTAGCCTGCAGGCGAGGGCACCCCTAGGCCTTAGGCTCTGGCTCCCCTAGGCTAAGGCCAGGGCTCCCCTAGCCTGCAGGCGAGGGCACCCCTAGGCCTTAGGCTCTGGCTCCCCTAGGCTAAGGCCAGGGCTCCCCTAGCCTGCAGGCGAGGGCACCCCTAGGCCTTAGGCTCTGGCTCCCCTAGGCTAAGGCCAGGGCTCCCCTAGCCTGCAGGCGAGGGCACCCCTAGGCCTTAGGCTCTGGCTCCCCTAGGCTAAGGCCAGGGCTCCCCTAGCCTGCAGGCGAGGGCACCCCTAGGCCTTAGGCTCTGGCTCCCCTAGGCTAAGGCCAGGGCTCCCCTAGCCTGCAGGCGAGGGCACCCCTAGGCCTTAGGCTCTGGCTCCCCTAGGCTAAGGCCAGGGCTCCCCTAGCCTGCAGGCGAGGGCACCCCTAGGCCTTAGGCTCTGGCTCCCCTAGGCTAAGGCCAGGGCTCCCGTAGCCTGCAGGCGAGGGCACCCCTAGGCCTTAGGCTCTGGCTCCCCTAGGCTAAGGCCAGGGCTCCCCTAGCCTGCAGGCGAGGGCACCCCTAGGCCTTAGGCTCTGGCTCCCCTAGGCTAAGGCCAGGGCTCCCCTAGCCTGCAGGCGAGGGCACCCCTAGGCCTTAGGCTCTGGCTCCCCTAGGCTAAGGCCAGGGCTCCCCTAGCCTGCAGGCGAGGGCACCCCTAGGCCTTAGGCTCTGGCTCCCCTAGGCTAAGGCCAGGGCTCCCCTAGCCTGCAGGCGAGGGCACCCCTAGGCCTTAGGCTCTGGCTCCCCTAGGCTAAGGCCAGGGCTCCCCTAGCCTGCAGGCGAGGGCACCCCTAGGCCTTAGGCTCTGGCTCCCCTAGGCTAAGGCCAGGGCTCCCCTAGCCTGCAGGCGAGGGCACCCCTAGGCCTTAGGCTCTGGCTCCCTAGGCTAAGGCCAGGGCTCCCCTAGCCTGCAGGCGAGGGCACCCCTAGGCTTAGGCTCTGGCTCCCCTAGGCTAAGGCCAGGGCTCCCCTAGCCTGCAGGCGAGGGCACCCCTAGGCCTTAGGCTCTGGCTCCCCTAGGCTAAGGCCAGGGCTCCCCTAGCCTGCAGGCGAGGGCACCCCTAGGCCTTAGGCTCTGGCTCCCCTAGGCTAAGGCCAGGGCTCCCCTAGCCTGCAGGCGAGGGCACCCCTAGGCCTTAGGCTCTGGCTCCCTAGGCTAAGGCCAGGGCTACCCTAGCCTGCAGGCGAGGGCACCCCTAGCCTTAGGCTCTGGCTCCCCTAGGCTAAGGCCAGGGCTCCCCTAGCCTGCAGGCGAGGGCACTCCTAGGCCTTAGGCTCTGGCTCCCCTAGGCTAAGGCCAGGGCTCCCCTAGCCTTCAGGCTAGGGCACCCCTAGGCCTTAGGCTCTGGCTCCCCTAGGCTAAGGCCAGGGCTCCCCTAGCCTGCAGGCGAGGGCACCCCTAGGCCTTAGGCTCTGGCTCCCCTAGGCTAAGGCCAGGGCTCCCCTAGCCTTCAGGCGAGGGCTCCCCTAGGCTAAGGCCAGGGCTCCCCTAGCCTTCAGGCTAGGGCACCCCTAGGCCTTAGGCTCTGGCTCCCCTAGGCTAAGGCCAGGGCTCCCCTAGCCTTCAGGCTAGGGCACCCCTAGGCCTTAGGCTCTGGCTCCCCTAGGCTAAGGCCAGGGCTCCCCTAGCCTTCAGGCTAGGGCACCCCTAGGCCTTAGGCTCTGGCTCCCCTAGGCTAAGGCCAGGGCTCCCTAGCCTTCAGGCTAGGGCACCCCTAGGCCTTAGGCTCTGGCTCCCCTAGGCTAAGGCCAGGGCTCCCCTAGCCTTCAGGCTAGGGCACCCCTAGGCCTTAGGCTCTGGCTCCCCTAGGCTAAGGCCAGGGCTCCCCTAGCCTTCAGGCTAGGGCACCCCTAGGCCTTAGGCTCTGGCTCCCCTAGGCTAAGGCCAGGGCTCCCCTAGCCTTCAGGCTAGGGCACCCCTAGGCCTTAGGCTCTGGCTCCCCTAGGCTAAGGCCAGGGCTCCCCTAGCCTTCAGGCTAGGGCACCCCTAGGCCTTAGGCTCTGGCTCCCCTAGGCTAAGGCCAGGGCTCCCCTAGCCTTCAGGCTAGGGCACCCCTAGGCCTTAGGCTCTGGCTCCCCTAGGCTAAGGCCAGGGCTCCCCTAGCCTTCAGGCTAGGGCACCCCTAGGCCTTAGGCTCTGGCTCCCCTAGGCTAAGGCCAGGGCTCCCCTAGCCTTCAGGCTAGGGCACCCCTAGGCCTTTGGCTCTGGCTCCCCTAGGCTAAGGCCAGGGCTCCCCTAGCCTTCAGGCTAGGGCACCCCTAGGCCTTAGGCTCTGGCTCCCCTAGGCTAAGGCCAGGCTCCCCTAGCCTTCAGGCTAGGGCACCCCTAGGCCTTAGGCTCTGGCTCCCCTAGGCTAAGGCCAGGGCTCCCCTAGCCTTCAGGCTAGGGCACCCCTAGGCCTTAGGCTCTGGCTCCCCTAGGCTAAGGCCAGGGCTCCCCTAGCCTTCAGGCTAGGGCACCCCTAGGCCTTAGGCTCTGGCTCCCCTAGGCTAAGGCCAGGGCTCCCCTAGCCTTCAGGCTAGGGCACCCCTAGGCCTTAGGCTCTGGCTCCCCTAGGCTAAGGCCAGGGCTCCCCTAGCCTTCAGGCTAGGGCACCCCTAGGCCTTAGGCTCTGGCTCCCCTAGGCTAAGGCCAGGCTCCCCTAGCCTTCAGGCTAGGGCACCCCTAGGCCTTAGGCTCTGGCTCCCCTAGGCTAAGGCCAGGGCTCCCCTAGCCTTCAGGCTAGGGCACCCCTAGGCCTTAGGCTCTGGCTCCCCTAGGCTAAGGCCAGGGCTCCCCTAGCCTTCAGGCTAGGGCACCCCTAGGCCTTAGGCTCTGGCTCCCCTAGGCTAAGGCCAGGGCTCCCCTAGCCTTCAGGCTAGGGCACCCCTAGGCCTTAGGCTCTGGCTCCCCTAGGCTAAGGCCAGGGCTCCCCTAGCCTTCAGGCTAGGGCACCCCTAGGCCTTAGGCTCTGGCTCCCCTAGGCTAAGGCCAGGGCTCCCCTAGCCTTCAGGCTAGGGCACCCCTAGGCCTTAGGCTCTGGCTCCCCTAGGCTAAGGCCAGGGCTCCCCTAGCCTTCAGGCTAGGGCACCCCTAGGCCTTAGGCTCTGGCTCCCCTAGGCTAAGGCCAGGGCTCCCCTAGCCTTCAGGCTAGGGCACCCCTAGGCCTTAGGCTCTGCTCCCCTAGGCTAAGGCCAGGGCTCCCCTAGCCTTCAGGCTAGGGCACCCCTAGGCCTTAGGCTCTGGCTCCCTAGGCTAAGGCCAGGGCTCCCCTAGCCTTCAGGCTAGGGCACCCCTAGGCCTTAGGCTCTGGCTCCCCTAGGCTAAGGCCAGGGCTCCCCTAGCCTTCAGGCTAGGGCACCCCTAGGCCTTAGGCTCTGGCTCCCCTAGGCTAAGGCCAGGGCTCCCCTAGCCTTCAGGCTAGGGCACCCCTAGGCCTTAGGCTCTGGCTCCCTAGGCTAAGGCCAGGGCTCCCCTAGCCTTCAGGCTAGGGCACCCCTAGGCCTTAGGCTCTGGCTCCCTAGGCTAAGGCCAGGGCTCCCCTAGCCTTCAGGCTAGGGCACCCCTAGGCTTAGGCTCTGGCTCCCTAGGCTAAGGCCAGGGCTCCCCTAGCCTTCAGGCTAGGGCACCCCTAGGCCTTAGGCTCTGGCTCCCCTAGGCTAAGGCCAGGGCTCCCCTAGCCTTCAGGCTAGGGCACCCCTAGGCCTTAGGCTCCCCTAGGCTAAGGCCAGGGCTCCCCTAGCCTTCAGGCTAGGGCACCCCTAGGCCTTAGGCTCCCTAGGCTAAGGCCAGGGCTCCCCTAGCCTTCAGGCTAGGGCACCCCTAGGCCTTAGGCTCCCCTAGGCTAAGGCCAGGGCTCCCCTAGCCTTCAGGCTAGGGCACCCCTAGGCCTTAGGCTCCCCTAGGCTAAGGCCAGGCTCCCCTAGCCTTCAGGCTAGGGCACCCCTAGGCCTTAGTCCCCTAGGCTAAGGCCTGCTCCCTAGCCTTCAGGCTAGGGCACCCTAGGCCTTAGGCTCCCCTAGGCTAAGGCCTGGGCTCCCTAGCCTTCAGGCTAGGGCACCCCTAGGCCTTAGGCTCCCCTAGGCTAAGGCCTGGGCTCCCCTAGCCTTCAGGCTAGGGCACCCCTAGGCCTTAGGCTCCCCTAGGCTAAGGCCTGGGCTCCCCTAGCCTTCAGGCTAGGGCACCCCTAGGCCTTAGGCTCCCCTAGGCTAAGGCCAGGGCTCCCCTAGCCTTCAGGCTAGGGCACCCCTAGGCCTTAGGCTCCCCTAGGCTAAGGCCAGGGCTCCCCTAGCCTTCAGGCTAGGGCACCCCTAGGCCTTAGGCTCCCCTAGGCTAAGGCCAGGGCTCCCCTAGCCTTCAGGCTAGGGCACCCCTAGGCCTTAGGCTCCCCTAGGCTAAGGCCAGGGCTCCCCTAGCCTTCAGGCTAGGGCACCCCTAGGCCTTAGGCTCCCCTAGGCTAAGGCCAGGGCTCCCCTAGCCTTCTGGCTAGGGCACCCCTAGGCCTTAGGCTCCCCTAGGCTAAGGCCAGGGCTCCCCTAGCCTTCTGGCTAGGGCACCCCTAGGCCTTAGGCTCCCCTAGGCTAAGGCCAGGGCTCCCCTAGCCTTCTGGCTAGGGCACCCCTAGGCCTTAGGCTCCCCTAGGCTAAGGCCAGGGCTCCCCTAGCCTTCAGGCTAGGGCACCCCTAGGCCTTAGGCTCCCCTAGGCTAAGGCCAGGGCTCCCCTAGCCTTCAGGCTAGGGCACCCCTAGGCCTTAGGCTCCCCTAGGCTAAGGCCAGGGCTCCCCTAGCCTTCAGGCTAGGGCACCCCTAGGCCTTAGGCTCCCCTAGGCTAAGGCCAGGCCTCCCCTAGCCTTCAGGCTAGGGCACCCCTAGGCCTTAGGCTCCCCTAGGCTAAGGCCAGGCCTCCCCTAGCCTTCAGGCTAGGGCACCCCTAGGCCTTAGGCTCCCCTAGGCTAAGGCCAGGGCTCCCCTAGCCTTCAGGCTAGGGCACCCCTAGGCCTTAGGCTCCCCTAGGCTAAGGCCAGGGCTCCCCTAGCCTTCAGGCTAGGGCACCCCTAGGCCTTAGGCTCCCCTAGGCTAAGGCCAGGGCTCCCCTAGCCTTCAGGCTAGGGCACCCCTAGGCCTTAGGCTCCCCTAGGCTAAGGCCAGGGCTCCCCTAGCCTTCAGGCTAGGGCACCCCTAGGCCTTAGGCTCCCCTAGGCTAAGGCCAGGGCTCCCCTAGCCTTCAGGCTAGGGCACCCCTAGGCCTTAGGCTCCCCTAGGCTAAGGCCAGGGCTCCCCTAGCCTTCAGGCTAGGGCACCCCTAGGCCTTAGGCTCCCCTAGGCTAAGGCCAGGGCTCCCCTAGCCTTCAGGCTAGGGCACCCCTAGGCCTTAGGCTCCCCTAGGCTAAGGCCAGGGCTCCCCTAGCCTTCAGGCTAGGGCACCCCTAGGCCTTAGGCTCCCCTAGGCTAAGGCCAGGGCTCCCCTAGCCTTCAGGCTAGGGCACCCCTAGGCCTTAGGCTCCCCTAGGCTAAGGCCAGGGCTCCCCTAGCCTTCAGGCTAGGGCACCCCTAGGCCTTAGGCTCCCCTAGGCTAAGGCCAGGGCTCCCCTAGCCTTCAGGCTAGGGCACCCCTAGGCCTTAGGCTCCCCTAGGCTAAGGCCAGGGCTCCCCTAGCCTTCAGGCTAGGGCACCCCTAGGCCTTAGGCTCCCCTAGGCTAAGGCCAGGGCTCCCCTAGCCTTCAGGCTAGGGCACCCCTAGGCCTTAGGCTCCCCTAGGCTAAGGCCAGGGCTCCCCTAGCCTTCAGGCTAGGGCACCCCTAGGCCTTAGGCTCCCCTAGGCTAAGGCCAGGGCTCCCTAGCCTTCAGGCTAGGGCACCCCTAGGCCTTAGGCTCCCCTAGGCTAAGGCCAGGGCTCCCCTAGCCTTCAGGCTAGGGCACCCCTAGGCCTTAGGCTCCCCTAGGCTAAGGCCAGGGCTCCCCTAGCCTTCAGGCTAGGGCACCCCTAGGCCTTAGGCTCCCCTAGGCTAAGGCCAGGGCTCCCCTAGCCTTCAGGCTAGGGCACCCCTAGGCCTTAGGCTCCCCTAGGCTAAGGCCAGGGCTCCCCTAGCCTTCAGGCTAGGGCACCCCTAGGCCTTAGGCTCCCCCTAGGCTAAGGCCAGGGCTCCCCTAGCCTTCAGGCTAGGGCACCCCTAGGCCTTAGGCTCTGGCTCCCCTAGGCTAAGGCCAGGGCTCCCCTAGCCTTCAGGCTAGGGCACCCCTAGGCCTTAGGCTCTGGCTCCCCTAGGCTAAGGCCAGGGCTCCCCTAGCCTTCAGGCTAGGGCACCCCTAGGCCTTAGGCTCTGGCTCCCCTAGGCTAAGGCCAGGGCTCCCCTAGCCTTCAGGCTAGGGCACCCCTAGGCCTTAGGCTCTGGCTCCCCTAGGCTAAGGCCAGGGCTCCCCTAGCCTTCAGGCTAGGGCACCCTAGGCCTTAGGCTCTGGCTCCCCTAGGCTAAGGCCAGGGCTCCCCTAGCCTTCAGGCTAGGGCACCCCTAGGCCTTAGGCTCTGGCTCCCCTAGGCTAAGGCCAGGGCTCCCCTAGCCTTCAGGCTAGGGCACCCCTAGGCCTTAGGCTCTGGCTCCCCTAGGCTAAGGCCAGGGCTCCCCTAGCCTTCAGGCTAGGGCACCCCTAGGCCTTAGGCTCTGGCTCCCCTAGGCTAAGGCCAGGGCTCCCCTAGCCTTCAGGCTAGGGCACCCCTAGGCCTTAGGCTCTGGCTCCCCTAGGCTAAGGCCAGGGCTCCCCTAGCCTTCAGGCTAGGGCACCCCTAGGCCTTAGGCTCTGGCTCCCCTAGGCTAAGGCCAGGGCTCCCCTAGCCTTCAGGCTAGGGCACCCCTAGGCCTTAGGCTCTGGCTCCCCTAGGCTAAGGCCAGGGCTCCCCTAGCCTTCAGGCTAGGGCACCCCTAGGCCTTAGGCTCTGGCTCCCCTAGGCTAAGGCCAGGGCTCCCCTAGCCTTCAGGCTAGGGCACCCCTAGGCCTTAGGCTCTGGCTCCCCTAGGCTAAGGCCAGGGCTCCCCTAGCCTTCAGGCTAGGGCACCCCTAGGCCTTAGGCTCTGGCTCCCCTAGGCTAAGGCCAGGGCTCCCCTAGCCTTCAGGCTAGGGCACCCCTAGGCCTTAGGCTCTGGCTCCCCTAGGCTAAGGCCAGGGCTCCCCTAGCCTTCAGGCTAGGGCACCCCTAGGCCTTAGGCTCTGGCTCCCCTAGGCTAAGGCCAGGGCTCCCCTAGCCTTCAGGCTAGGGCACCCCTAGGCCTTAGGCTCTGGCTCCCCTAGGCTAAGGCCAGGGCTCCCCTAGCCTTCAGGCTAGGGCACCCCTAGGCCTTAGGCTCTGGCTCCCCTAGGCTAAGGCCAGGGCTCCCCTAGCCTTCAGGCTAGGGCACCCCTAGGCCTTAGGCTCTGGCTCCCCTAGGCTAAGGCCAGGGCTCCCCTAGCCTTCAGGCTAGGGCACCCCTAGGCCTTAGGCTCTGGCTCCCCTAGGCTAAGGCCAGGGCTCCCCTAGCCTTCAGGCTAGGGCACCCCTAGGCCTTAGGCTCTGGCTCCCCTAGGCTAAGGCCAGGGCTCCCCTAGCCTTCAGGCTAGGGCACCCCTAGGCCTTAGGCTCTGGCTCCCCTAGGCTAAGGCCAGGGCTCCCCTAGCCTTCAGGCTAGGGCACCCCTAGGCCTTAGGCTCTGGCTCCCCTAGGCTAAGGCCAGGGCTCCCTAGCCTTCAGGCTAGGGCACCCCTAGGCCTTAGGCTCTGGCTCCCCTAGGCTAAGGCCAGGGCTCCCCTAGCCTTCAGGCTAGGGCACCCCTAGGCCTTAGGCTCTGGCTCCCCTAGGCTAAGGCCAGGGCTCCCCTAGCCTTCAGGCTAGGGCACCCCTAGGCCTTAGGCTCTGGCTCCCCTAGGCTAAGGCCAGGGCTCCCCTAGCCTTCAGGCTAGGGCACCCCTAGGCCTTAGGCTCCCCTAGGCTAAGGCCAGGGCTCCCCTAGCCTTCAGGCTAGGGCACCCCTAGGCCTTAGGCTCCCCTAGGCTAAGGCCAGGGCTCCCCTAGCCTTCAGGCTAGGGCACCCCTAGGCCTTAGGCTCCCCTAGGCTAAGGCCAGGGCTCCCCTAGCCTTCAGGCTAGGGCACCCCTAGGCCTTAGGCTCCCCTAGGCTAAGGCCAGGGCTCCCCTAGCCTTCAGGCTAGGGCACCCCTAGGCCTTAGGCTCCCCTAGGCTAAGGCCAGGGCTCCCCTAGCCTTCAGGCTAGGGCACCCCTAGGCCTTAGGCTCCCCTAGGCTAAGGCCAGGGCTCCCTAGCCTTCAGGCTAGGGCACCCTAGGCCTTAGGCTCTGCTCCCTAGGCTAAGGCCAGGGCTCCCCAAGCCTTCAGGCTAGGGCACCCCTAGGCCTTAGGCTCTGGCTCCCCTAGGCTAAGGCCAGGGCTCCCCTAGCCTTCAGGCTAGGGCACCCCTAGGCCTTAGGCTCTGGCTCCCCTAGGCTAAGGCCAGGGCTCCCCTAGCCTTCAGGCTAGGGCACCCCTAGGCCTTAGGCTCTGGCTCCCCTAGGCTAAGGCCAGGGCTCCCCTAGCCTTCAGGCTAGGGCACCCCTAGGCCTTAGGCTCTGGCTCCCCTAGGCTAAGGCCAGGGCTCCCCTAGCCTGCAGGCGAGGGCACCCCTAGGCCTTAGGCTCCCCTAGGCTAAGGCCAGGGCTCCCCTAGCCTGCAGGCGAGGGCACCCCTAGGCCTTAGGCTCTGGCTCCCCTAGGCTAAGGCCAGGGCTCCCCTAGCCTGCAGGCGAGGGCACCCCTAGGCCTTAGGCTCTGGCTCCCCTAGGCTAAGGCCAGGGCTCCCCTAGCCTGCAGGCGAGGGCACCCCTAGGCCTTAGGCTCTGGCTCCCCTAGGCTAAGGCCAGGGCTCCCCTAGCCTGCAGGCGAGGGCACCCCTAGGCCTTAGGCTCTGGCTCCCCTAGGCTAAGGCCAGGGCTCCCCTAGCCTGCAGGCGAGGGCACCCTAGGCCTTAGGCTCTGGCTCCCCTAGGCTAAGGCCAGGGCTCCCCTAGCCTGCAGGCGAGGGCACCCCTAGGCCTTAGGCTCTGGCTCCCCTAGGCTAAGGCCAGGGCTCCCCTAGCCTGCAGGGGAGGGCACCCCTAGGCCTTAGGCTCTGGCTCCCCTAGGCTAAGGCCAGGGCTCCCCTAGCCTGCAGGCGAGGGCAACCCCTAGGCCTTAGGCTCTGGCTCCCCTAGGCTAAGGCCAGGGCTCCCCTAGCCTGCAGGCGAGGGCACCCCTAGGCCTTAGGCTCTGGCTCCCCTAGGCTAAGGCCAGGGCTCCCCTAGCCTGCAGGCGAGGGCACCCCTAGGCCTTAGGCTCTGGCTCCCCTAGGCTAAGGCCAGGGCTCCCCTAGCCTGCAGGCGAGGGCACCCCTAGGCCTTAGGCTCTGGCTCCCCTAGGCTAAGGCCAGGGCTCCCCTAGCCTGCAGGCGAGGGCACCCCTAGGCCTTAGGCTCTGGCTCCCCTAGGCTAAGGCCAGGGCTCCCGTAGCCTGCAGGCGAGGGCACCCCTAGGCCTTAGGCTCTGGCTCCCCTAGGCTAAGGCCAGGGCTCCCCTAGCCTGCAGGCGAGGGCACCCCTAGGCCTTAGGCTCTGGCTCCCCTAGGCTAAGGCCAGGGCTCCCCTAGCCTTCAGGCTAGGGCACCCCTAGGCCTTAGGCTCTGGCTCCCCTAGGCTAAGGCCAGGGCTCCCCTAGCCTTCAGGCTAGGGCACCCCTAGGCCTTAGGCTCTGGCTCCCCTAGGCTAAGGCCAGGGCTCCCCTAGCCTTCAGGCTAGGGCACCCCTAGGCCTTAGGCTCTGGCTCCCCTAGGCTAAGGCCAGGGCTCCCCTAGCCTTCAGGCTAGGGCACCCCTAGGCCTTAGGCTCTGGCTCCCCTAGGCTAAGGCCAGGGCTCCCCTAGCCTTCAGGCTAGGGCACCCCTAGGCCTTAGGCTCTGGCTCCCTAGGCTAAGGCCAGGGCTCCCCTAGCCTTCAGGCTAGGGCACCCCTAGGCCTTAGGCTCTGGCTCCCCTAGGCTAAGGCCAGGGCTCCCCTAGCCTTCAGGCTAGGGCACCCCTAGGCCTTAGGCTCTGGCTCCCCTAGGCTAAGGCCAGGGCTCCCCTAGCCTTCAGGCTAGGGCACCCCTAGGCCTTAGGCTCTGGCTCCCCTAGGCTAAGGCCAGGGCTCCCCTAGCCTTCAGGCTAGGGCACCCCTAGGCCTTAGGCTCTGGCTCCCCTAGGCTAAGGCCAGGGCTCCCCTAGCCTTCAGGCTAGGGCACCCCTAGGCCTTAGGCTCTGGCTCCCCTAGGCTAAGGCCAGGGCTCCCCTAGCCTTCAGGCTAGGGCACCCCTAGGCCTTAGGCTCTGGCTCCCCTAGGCTAAGGCCAGGGCTCCCCTAGCCTTCAGGCTAGGGCACCCCTAGGCCTTAGGCTCTGGCTCCCCTAGGCTAAGGCCAGGGCTCCCCTAGCCTTCAGGCTAGGGCACCCCTAGGCCTTAGGCTCTGGCTCCCCTAGGCTAAGGCCAGGGCTCCCCTAGCCTTCAGGCTAGGGCACCCCTAGGCCTTAGGCTCTGGCTCCCCTAGGCTAAGGCCAGGGCTCCCCTAGCCTTCAGGCTAGGGCACCCCTAGGCCTTAGGCTCTGGCTCCCCTAGGCTAAGGCCAGGGCTCCCCTAGCCTTCAGGCTAGGGCACCCCTAGGCCTTAGGCTCTGGCTCCCCTAGGCTAAGGCCAGGGCTCCCCAGCCTTCAGGCTAG
>NW_027458682.1:0-31160 GCF_050624435.1 Tenrec ecaudatus
CCTAGCCTTCCGGCGAGGGCACCCCCAGGCTCTAGGCTAGGGCCCCCCTAGCTAAGGCTAGGGCTCCCCTAGCCTTCCGGCGAGGGCACCCCCAGGCTCTAGGCTAGGGCCCCCCTAGGCTAAGGCTAGGGCTCCCCTAGCCTTCCGGCGAGGGCACCCCAGGCTCTAGGCTAGGGCCCCCCTAGGCTAAGGCTAGGGCTCCCCTAGCCTTCCGGCGAGGGCACCCCCAGGCTCTAGGCTAGGGCCCCCCTAGGCTAAGGCTAGGCTCCCCTAGCCTTCCGGCGAGGGCACCCCCAGGCTCTAGGCTAGGGCCCCCTAGGCTAAGGCTAGGGCTCCCTAGCCTTCCGGCGAGGGCACCCCCAGGCTCTAGGCTAGGGCCCCCCTAGGCTAAGGCTAGGGCTCCCTAGCCTTCCGGCGAGGGCACCCCCAGGCTCTAGGCTAGGGCCCCCCTAGGCTAAGGCTAGGGCTCCCTAGCCTTCCGGCGAGGGCACCCCCAGGCTCTAGGCTAGGGCCCCCCTAGGCTAAGGCTAGGGCTCCCCTAGCCTTCCGGCGAGGGCACCCCCAGGCTCTAGGCTAGGGCCCCCCTAGGCTAAGGCTAGGGCTCCCCTAGCCTTCCGGCGAGGGCACCCCCAGGCTCTAGGCTAGGGCCCCCCTAGGCTAAGGCTAGGGCTCCCCTAGCCTTCCGGCGAGGGCACCCCCAGGCTCTAGGCTAGGGCCCCCCTAGGCTAAGGCTAGGGCTCCCCTAGCCTTCCGGCGAGGGCACCCCCAGGCTCTAGGCTAGGGCCCCCCCTAGGCTAAGGCTAGGGCTCCCCTAGCCTTCCGGCGAGGGCACCCCCAGGCTCTAGGCTAGGGCCCCCCCTAGGCTAAGGCTAGGGCTCCCCTAGCCTTCCGGCGAGGGCACCCCCAGGCTCTAGGCTAGGGCCCCCCTAGGCTAAGGCTAGGGCTCCCCTAGCCTTCCGGCGAGGGCACCCCCAGGCTCTAGGCTAGGGCCCCCCTAGGCTAAGGCTAGGGCTCCCCTAGCCTTCCGGCGAGGGCACCCCCAGGCTCTAGGCTAGGGCCCCCCTAGGCTAAGGCTAGGGCTCCCCTAGCCTTCCGGCGAGGGCACCCCCAGGCTCTAGGCTAGGGCCCCCCTAGGCTAAGGCTAGGGCTCCCCTAGCCTTCAGGCGAGGGCACCCCCAGGCTCTAGGCTAGGGCCCCCCTAGGCTAAGGCTAGGGCTCCCCTAGCCTTCCGGCGAGGGCACCCCCAGGCTCTAGGCTAGGGCCCCCTAGGCTAAGGCTAGGGCTCCCCTAGCCTTCCGGCGAGGGCACCCCCAGGCTCTAGGCTAGGGCTCCCCTAGGCTAAGGCTAGGGCTCCCCTAGCCTTCCGGCGAGGGCACCCCCAGGCTCTAGGCTAGGGCCCCCTAGGCTAAGGCTAGGGCTCCCCTAGCCTTCCGGCGAGGGCACCCCCAGGCTCTAGGCTAGGGCCCCCCTAGGCTAAGGCTAGGGCTCCCCTAGCCTTCCGGCGAGGGCACCCCCAGGCTCTAGGCTAGGGCCCCCCTAGGCTAAGGCTAGGGCTCCCCTAGCCTTCCGGCGAGGGCACCCCCAGGCTCTAGGCTAGGGCCCCCCTAGGCTAAGGCTAGGGCTCCCCTAGCCTTCCGGCGAGGGCACCCCCAGGCTCTAGGCTAGGGCCCCCCTAGGCTAAGGCTAGGGCTCCCCTAGCCTTCCGGCGAGGGCACCCCCAGGCTCTAGGCTAGGGCCCCCCTAGGCTAAGGCTAGGGCTCCCCTAGCCTTCCGGCGAGGGCACCCCCAGGCTCTAGGCTAGGGCCCCCCTAGGCTAAGGCTAGGGCTCCCCTAGCCTTCCGGCGAGGGCACCCCCAGGCTCTAGGCTAGGGCTCCCCTAGGCTAAGGCTAGGGCTCCCCTAGCCTTCCGGCGAGGGCACCCCCAGGCTCTAGGCTAGGGCTCCCCCTAGGCTAAGGCTAGGGCTCCCCTAGCCTTCCGGCGAGGGCACCCCCAGGCTCTAGGCTAGGGCCCCCCTAGGCTAAGGCTAGGGCTCCCCTAGCCTTCCGGCGAGGGCACCCCCAGGCTCTAGGCTAGGGCTCCCCCTAGGCTAAGGCTAGGGCTCCCCTAGCCTTCCGGCGAGGGCACCCCCAGGCTCTAGGCTAGGGCTCCCCTAGGCTAAGGCTAGGGCTCCCCTAGCCTTCCGGCGAGGGCACCCCCAGGCTCTAGGCTAGGGCTCCCCTAGGCTAAGGCTAGGGCTCCCCTAGCCTTCCGGCGAGGGCACCCCCAGGCTCTAGGCTAGGGCTCCCCTAGGCTAAGGCTAGGGCTCCCCTAGCCTTCCGGCGAGGGCACCCCCAGGCTCTAGGCTAGGGCTCCCCTAGGCTAAGGCTAGGGCTCCCCTAGCCTTCCGGCGAGGGCACCCCCAGGCTCTAGGCTAGGGCTCCCCTAGGCTAAGGCTAGGGCTCCCCTAGCCTTCCGGCGAGGGCACCCCCAGGCTCTAGGCTAGGGCCCCCCTAGGCTAAGGCTAGGGCTCCCCTAGCCTTCCGGCGAGGGCACCCCCAGGCTCTAGGCTAGGGCCCCCCTAGGCTAAGGCTAGGGCTCCCCTAGCCTTCCGGCGAGGGCACCCCCAGGCTCTAGGCTAGGGCCCCCCTAGGCTAAGGCTAGGGCTCCCCTAGCCTTCCGGCGAGGGCACCCCCAGGCTCTAGGCTAGGGCCCCCCTAGGCTAAGGCTAGGGCTCCCCTAGCCTTCCGGCGAGGGCACCCCCAGGCTCTAGGCTAGGGCCCCCCTAGGCTAAGGCTAGGGCTCCCCTAGCCTTCCGGCGAGGGCACCCCCAGGCTCTAGGCTAGGGCCCCCCTAGGCTAAGGCTAGGGCTCCCCTAGCCTTCCGGCGAGGGCACCCCCAGGCTCTAGGCTAGGGCCCCCCTAGGCTAAGGCTAGGGCTCCCCTAGCCTTCCGGCGAGGGCACCCCCAGGCTCTAGGCTAGGGCCCCCCTAGGCTAAGGCTAGGGCTCCCCTAGCCTTCCGGCGAGGGCACCCCCAGGCTCTAGGCTAGGGCCCCCCTAGGCTAAGGCTAGGGCTCCCCTAGCCTTCCGGCGAGGGCACCCCCAGGCTCTAGGCTAGGGCCCCCCTAGGCTAAGGCTAGGGCTCCCCTAGCCTTCCGGCGAGGGCACCCCCAGGCTCTAGGCTAGGGCCCCCCTAGGCTAAGGCTAGGGCTCCCCTAGCCTTCCGGCGAGGGCACCCCCAGGCTCTAGGCTAGGGCCCCCCTAGGCTAAGGCTAGGGCTCCCCTAGCCTTCCGGCGAGGGCACCCCCAGGCTCTAGGCTAGGGCCCCCCTAGGCTAAGGCTAGGGCTCCCCTAGCCTTCCGGCGAGGGCACCCCCAGGCTCTAGGCTAGGGCCCCCCTAGGCTAAGGCTAGGGCTCCCCTAGCCTTCCGGCGAGGGCACCCCCAGGCTCTAGGCTAGGGCCCCCCTAGGCTAAGGCTAGGGCTCCCCTAGCCTTCCGGCGAGGGCACCCCCAGGCTCTAGGCTAGGGCCCCCCTAGGCTAAGGCTAGGGCTCCCCTAGCCTTCCGGCGAGGGCACCCCCAGGCTCTAGGCTAGGGCCCCCCTAGGCTAAGGCTAGGGCTCCCCTAGCCTTCCGGCGAGGGCACCCCCAGGCTCTAGGCTAGGGCCCCCCTAGGCTAAGGCTAGGGCTCCCCTAGCCTTCCGGCGAGGGCACCCCCAGGCTCTAGGCTAGGGCCCCCCTAGGCTAAGGCTAGGGCTCCCCTAGCCTTCCGGCGAGGGCACCCCCAGGCTCTAGGCTAGGGCCCCCCTAGGCTAAGGCTAGGGCTCCCCTAGCCTTCCGGCGAGGGCACCCCCAGGCTCTAGGCTAGGGCCCCCCTAGGCTAAGGCTAGGGCTCCCCTAGCCTTCCGGCGAGGGCACCCCCAGGCTCTAGGCTAGGGCCCCCCTAGGCTAAGGCTAGGGCTCCCCTAGCCTTCCGGCGAGGGCACCCCCAGGCTCTAGGCTAGGGCCCCCCTAGGCTAAGGCTAGGGCTCCCCTAGCCTTCCGGCGAGGGCACCCCCAGGCTCTAGGCTAGGGCCCCCCTAGGCTAAGGCTAGGGCTCCCCTAGCCTTCCGGCGAGGGCACCCCCAGGCTCTAGGCTAGGGCCCCCCTAGGCTAAGGCTAGGGCTCCCCTAGCCTTCCGGCGAGGGCACCCCCAGGCTCTAGGCTAGGGCCCCCCTAGGCTAAGGCTAGGGCTCCCCTAGCCTTCCGGCGAGGGCACCCCCAGGCTCTAGGCTAGGGCCCCCCTAGGCTAAGGCTAGGGCTCCCCTAGCCTTCCGGCGAGGGCACCCCCAGGCTCTAGGCTAGGGCCCCCCTAGGCTAAGGCTAGGGCTCCCCTAGCCTTCCGGCGAGGGCACCCCCAGGCTCTAGGCTAGGGCCCCCCTAGGCTAAGGCTAGGGCTCCCCTAGCCTTCCGGCGAGGGCACCCCCAGGCTCTAGGCTAGGGCCCCCCTAGGCTAAGGCTAGGGCTCCCCTAGCCTTCCGGCGAGGGCACCCCCAGGCTCTAGGCTAGGGCCCCCCTAGGCTAAGGCTAGGGCTCCCCTAGCCTTCCGGCGAGGGCACCCCCAGGCTCTAGGCTAGGGCCCCCCTAGGCTAAGGCTAGGGCTCCCCTAGCCTTCCGGCGAGGGCACCCCCAGGCTCTAGGCTAGGGCCCCCCTAGGCTAAGGCTAGGGCTCCCCTAGCCTTCCGGCGAGGGCACCCCCAGGCTCTAGGCTAGGGCCCCCCTAGGCTAAGGCTAGGGCTCCCCTAGCCTTCCGGCGAGGGCACCCCCAGGCTCTAGGCTAGGGCCCCCCTAGGCTAAGGCTAGGGCTCCCCTAGCCTTCCGGCGAGGGCACCCCCAGGCTCTAGGCTAGGGCCCCCCTAGGCTAAGGCTAGGGCTCCCCTAGCCTTCCGGCGAGGGCACCCCCAGGCTCTAGGCTAGGGCCCCCCTAGGCTAAGGCTAGGGCTCCCCTAGCCTTCCGGCGAGGGCACCCCCAGGCTCTAGGCTAGGGCCCCCCTAGGCTAAGGCTAGGGCTCCCCTAGCCTTCCGGCGAGGGCACCCCCAGGCTCTAGGCTAGGGCCCCCCTAGGCTAAGGCTAGGGCTCCCCTAGCCTTCCGGCGAGGGCACCCCCAGGCTCTAGGCTAGGGCCCCCCTAGGCTAAGGCTAGGGCTCCCCTAGCCTTCCGGCGAGGGCACCCCCAGGCTCTAGGCTAGGGCCCCCCTAGGCTAAGGCTAGGGCTCCCCTAGCCTTCCGGCGAGGGCACCCCCAGGCTCTAGGCTAGGGCCCCCCTAGGCTAAGGCTAGGGCTCCCCTAGCCTTCCGGCGAGGGCACCCCCAGGCTCTAGGCTAGGGCCCCCCTAGGCTAAGGCTAGGGCTCCCCTAGCCTTCCGGCGAGGGCACCCCCAGGCTCTAGGCTAGGGCCCCCCTAGGCTAAGGCTAGGGCTCCCCTAGCCTTCCGGCGAGGGCACCCCCAGGCTCTAGGCTAGGGCCCCCCTAGGCTAAGGCTAGGGCTCCCCTAGCCTTCCGGCGAGGGCACCCCCAGGCTCTAGGCTAGGGCCCCCCTAGGCTAAGGCTAGGGCTCCCCTAGCCTTCCGGCGAGGGCACCCCCAGGCTCTAGGCTAGGGCCCCCCTAGGCTAAGGCTAGGGCTCCCCTAGCCTTCCGGCGAGGGCACCCCCAGGCTCTAGGCTAGGGCCCCCCTAGGCTAAGGCTAGGGCTCCCCTAGCCTTCCGGCGAGGGCACCCCCAGGCTCTAGGCTAGGGCCCCCCTAGGCTAAGGCTAGGGCTCCCCTAGCCTTCCGGCGAGGGCACCCCCAGGCTCTAGGCTAGGGCCCCCCTAGGCTAAGGCTAGGGCTCCCCTAGCCTTCCGGCGAGGGCACCCCCAGGCTCTAGGCTAGGGCCCCCCTAGGCTAAGGCTAGGGCTCCCCTAGCCTTCCGGCGAGGGCACCCCCAGGCTCTAGGCTAGGGCCCCCCTAGGCTAAGGCTAGGGCTCCCCTAGCCTTCCGGCGAGGGCACCCCCAGGCTCTAGGCTAGGGCCCCCCTAGGCTAAGGCTAGGGCTCCCCTAGCCTTCCGGCGAGGGCACCCCCAGGCTCTAGGCTAGGGCCCCCCTAGGCTAAGGCTAGGGCTCCCCTAGCCTTCCGGCGAGGGCACCCCCAGGCTCTAGGCTAGGGCCCCCCTAGGCTAAGGCTAGGGCTCCCCTAGCCTTCCGGCGAGGGCACCCCCAGGCTCTAGGCTAGGGCCCCCCTAGGCTAAGGCTAGGGCTCCCCTAGCCTTCCGGCGAGGGCACCCCCAGGCTCTAGGCTAGGGCCCCCCTAGGCTAAGGCTAGGGCTCCCCTAGCCTTCCGGCGAGGGCACCCCCAGGCTCTAGGCTAGGGCCCCCCTAGGCTAAGGCTAGGGCTCCCCTAGCCTTCCGGCGAGGGCACCCCCAGGCTCTAGGCTAGGGCCCCCCTAGGCTAAGGCTAGGGCTCCCCTAGCCTTCCGGCGAGGGCACCCCCAGGCTCTAGGCTAGGGCCCCCCTAGGCTAAGGCTAGGGCTCCCCTAGCCTTCCGGCGAGGGCACCCCCAGGCTCTAGGCTAGGGCCCCCCTAGGCTAAGGCTAGGGCTCCCCTAGCCTTCCGGCGAGGGCACCCCCAGGCTCTAGGCTAGGGCCCCCCTAGGCTAAGGCTAGGGCTCCCCTAGCCTTCCGGCGAGGGCACCCCCAGGCTCTAGGCTAGGGCCCCCCCTAGGCTAAGGCTAGGGCTCCCCTAGCCTTCCGGCGAGGGCACCCCCAGGCTCTAGGCTAGGGCCCCCCCTAGGCTAAGGCTAGGGCTCCCCTAGCCTTCCGGCGAGGGCACCCCCAGGCTCTAGGCTAGGGCCCCCCTAGGCTAAGGCTAGGGCTCCCCTAGCCTTCCGGCGAGGGCACCCCCAGGCTCTAGGCTAGGGCCCCCCTAGGCTAAGGCTAGGGCTCCCCTAGCCTTCCGGCGAGGGCACCCCCAGGCTCTAGGCTAGGGCCCCCCTAGGCTAAGGCTAGGGCTCCCCTAGCCTTCCGGCGAGGGCACCCCCAGGCTCTAGGCTAGGGCCCCCCTAGGCTAAGGCTAGGGCTCCCCTAGCCTTCCGGCGAGGGCACCCCCAGGCTCTAGGCTAGGGCCCCCCTAGGCTAAGGCTAGGGCTCCCCTAGCCTTCCGGCGAGGGCACCCCCAGGCTCTAGGCTAGGGCCCCCCTAGGCTAAGGCTAGGGCTCCCCTAGCCTTCCGGCGAGGGCACCCCCAGGCTCTAGGCTAGGGCCCCCCCTAGGCTAAGGCTAGGGCTCCCCTAGCCTTCAGGCGAGGGCACCCCCAGGCTCTAGGCTAGGGCCCCCCTAGGCTAAGGCTAGGGCTCCCCTAGCCTTCAGGCTAGGGCACCCCCAGGCTCTAGGCTAGGGCCCCCCTAGGCTAAGGCTAGGGCTCCCCTAGCCTTCAGGCGAGGGCACCCCCAGGCTCTAGGCTAGGGCCCCCCTAGGCTAAGGCTAGGGCTCCCCTAGCCTTCAGGCGAGGGCACCCCCAGGCTCTAGGCTAGGGCCCCCCTAGGCTAAGGCTAGGGCTCCCCTAGCCTTCAGGCGAGGGCACCCCCAGGCTCTAGGCTAGGGCCCCCCTAGGCTAAGGCTAGGGCTCCCCTAGCCTTCAGGCGAGGGCACCCCCAGGCTCTAGGCTAGGGCCCCCCTAGGCTAAGGCTAGGGCTCCCCTAGCCTTCAGGCTAGGGCACCCCTAGGCTTTGGGCTCCCCTAGGCTAAGGCTAGGGCTCCCCTAGCCTTCAGGCTAGGGCACCCCTAGGCTTTAGGCTAGGGCTCCCCTAGGCTAAGGCTAGGGCTCCCCTAGCCTTCAGGCTAGGGCACCCCTAGGCTTTGGGCTCCCCTAGGCTAAGGCTAGGGCTCCCCTAGCCTTCAGGCTAGGGCACCCCTAGGCTTTGGGCTCCCCTAGGCTAAGGCTAGGGCTCCCCTAGCCTTCAGGCTAGGGCACCCCTAGGCTTTAGGCTATGGCTCCCCTAGGCTAAGGCTAGGGCTCCCCTAGCCTTCAGGCTAGGGCACCCCTAGGCTTTGGGCTCCCCTAGGCTAAGGCTAGGGCTCCCCTAGCCTTCAGGCGAGGGCACCCCCAGGCTCTAGGCTAGGGCCCCCCTAGGCTAAGGCTAGGGCTCCCCCTAGCCTTCAGGCGAGGGCACCCCCAGGCTCTAGGCTAGGGCCCCCCTAGGCTAAGGCTAGGGCTCCCCTAGCCTTCAGGCTAGGGCACCCCTAGGCTTTGGGCTCCCCTAGGCTAAGGCTAGGGCTCCCCTAGCCTTCAGGCTAGGGCACCCCTAGGCTTTAGGCTAGGGCTCCCCTAGGCTAAGGCTAGGGCTCCCCTAGCCTTCAGGCTAGGGCACCCCTAGGCTTTGGGCTCCCCTAGGCTAAGGCTAGGGCTCCCCTAGCCTTCAGGCTAGGGCACCCCTAGGCTTTGGGCTCCCCTAGGCTAAGGCTAGGGCTCCCCTAGCCTTCAGGCTAGGGCACCCCTAGGCTTTAGGCTATGGCTCCCCTAGGCTAAGGCTAGGGCTCCCCTAGCCTTCAGGCTAGGGCACCCCTAGGCTTTGGGCTCCCCTAGGCTAAGGCTAGGGCTCCCCTAGCCTTCAGGCTAGGGCACCCCTAGGCTTTAGGCTAGGGCTCCCCTAGGCTAAGGCTAGGGCTCCCCTAGCCTTCAGGCTAGGGCACCCCTAGGCTTTTGGCTCCCCTAGGCTAAGGCTAGGGCTCCCCTAGCCTTCAGGCTAGGGCACCCCTAGGCTTTTGGCTCCCCTAGGCTAAGGCTAGGGCTCCCCTAGCCTTCAGGCTAGGGCACCCCTAGGCTTTGGGCTCCCCTAGGCTAAGGCTAGGGCTCCCCTAGCCTTCAGGCTAGGGCACCCCTAGGCTTTGGGCTCCCCTAGGCTAAGGCTAGGGCTCCCCTAGCCTTCAGGCTAGGGCACCCCTAGGCTTTGGGCTCCCCTAGGCTAAGGCTAGGGCTCCCCTAGCCTTCAGGCTAGGGCACCCCTAGGCTTTGGGCTCCCCTAGGCTAAGGCTAGGGCTCCCCTAGCCTTCAGGCTAGGGCACCCCTAGGCTTTGGGCTCCCCTAGGCTAAGGCTAGGGCTCCCCTAGCCTTCAGGCTAGGGCACCCCTAGGCTTTGGGCTCCCCTAGGCTAAGGCTAGGGCTCCCCTAGCCTTCAGGCTAGGGCACCCCTAGGCTTTGGGCTCCCCTAGGCTAAGGCTAGGGCTCCCCTAGCCTTCAGGCTAGGGCACCCCTAGGCTTTGGGCTCCCCTAGGCTAAGGCTAGGGCTCCCCTAGCCTTCAGGCTAGGGCACCCCTAGGCTTTGGGCTCCCCTAGGCTAAGGCTAGGGCTCCCCTAGCCTTCAGGCTAGGGCACCCCTAGGCTTTGGGCTCCCCTAGGCTAAGGCTAGGGCTCCCCTAGCCTTCAGGCTAGGGCACCCCTAGGCTTTAGGCTCCCCTAGGCTAAGGCTAGGGCTCCCCTAGCCTTCAGGCTAGGGCACCCCTAGGCTTTAGGCTAGGGCTCCCCTAGGCTAAGGCTAGGGCTCCCCTAGCCTTCAGGCTAGGGCACCCCTAGGCTTTAGGCTAGGGCTCCCCTAGGCTAAGGCTAGGGCTCCCCTAGCCTTCAGGCTAGGGCACCCCTAGGCTTTAGGCTAGGGCTCCCCTAGGCTAAGGCTAGGGCTCCCCTAGCCTTCAGGCTAGGGCACCCCTAGGCTTTAGGCTAGGGCTCCCCTAGGCTAAGGCTAGGGCTCCCCTAGCCTTCAGGCTAGGGCACCCCTAGGCTTTAGGCTAGGGCTCCCCTAGGCTAAGGCTAGGGCTCCCCTAGTCTTCAGGCTGGGGCACCCCTAGGCTTTGGGCTCCCCTAGGCTAAGGCTAGGGCTCCCCTAGCCTTCAGGCTAGGGCACCCCTAGGCTTTAGGCTAGGGCTCCCCTAGGCTAAGGCTAGGGCTCCCCTAGCCTTCAGGCTAGGGCACCCCTAGGCTTTGGGCTCCCCTAGGCTAAGGCTAGGGCTCCCCTAGCCTTCAGGCTAGGGCACCCCTAGGCTTTAGGCTAGGGCTCCCCTAGGCTAAGGCTAGGGCTCCCCTAGCCTTCAGGCTAGGGCACCCCTAGGCTTTGGGCTCCCCTAGGCTAAGGCTAGGGCTCCCCTAGCCTTCAGGCTAGGGTACCCCTAGGCTTTAGGCTAGGGCTCCCCTAGGCTAAGGCTAGGGCTCCCCTAGCCTTCAGGCTAGGGCACCCCTAGGCTTTGGGTTCCCCTAGGCTAAGGCTAGGGCTCCCCTAGCCTTCAGGCTAGGGCACCCCTAGGCTTTGCGCTCCCCTAGGCTAAGGCTAGGGCTCCCCTAGCCTTCAGGCTAGGGCACCCCTAGGCTTTAGGCTAGGGCTCCCCTAGGCTAAGGCTAGGGCTCCCCTAGCCTTCAGGCTAGGGCACCCCTAGGCTTTGGGCTCCCCTAGGCTAAGGCTAGGGCTCCCCTAGCCTTCAGGCTAGGGCACCCCTAGGCTTTAGGCTAGGGCTCCCCTAGGCTAAGGCTAGGGCTCCCCTAGCCTTCAGGCTAGGGCACCCCTAGGCTTTGGGCTCCCCTAGGCTAAGGCTAGGGCTCCCCTAGCCTTCAGGCTAGGGCACCCCTAGGCTTTAGGCTAGGGCTCCCCTAGGCTAAGGCTAGGGCTCCCCTAGCCTTCAGGCTAGGGCACCCCTAGGCTTTGGGCTCCCCTAGGCTAAGGCTAGGGCTCCCCTAGCCTTCAGGCTAGGGCACCCCTAGGCTTTGGGCTCCCCTAGGCTAAGGCTAGGGCTCCCCTAGCCTTCAGGCTAGGGCACCCCTAGGCTTTGGGCTCCCCTAGGCTAAGGCTAGGGCTCCCCTAGCCTTCAGGCTAGGGCACCCCTAGGCTTTAGGCTAGGGCTCCCCTAGGCTAAGGCTAGGGCTCCCCTAGCCTTCAGGCTAGGGCACCCCTAGGCTTTGGGCTCCCCTAGGCTAAGGCTAGGGCTACCCTAGCCTTCAGGCTAGGGCACCCCTAGGCTTTAGGCTAGGGCTCCCCTAGCCTTCAGGCTAGGGCACCCCTAGGCTTTAGGCTAGGGCTCCCCTAGGCTAAGGCTAGGGCTCCCCTAGGCTAAGGCTAGGGCTCCCCTAGCCTTCAGGCTAGGGCACCCCTAGGCTTTAGGCTAGGGCTCCCCTAGGCTAAGGCTAGGGCTCCCCTAGCCTTCAGGCTAGGGCACCCCTAGGCTTTAGGCTAGGGCTCCCCTAGGCTAAGGCTAGGGCTCCCCTAGTCTTCAGGCTAGGGCACCCCTAGGCTTTGGGCTCCCCTAGGCTAAGGCTAGGGCTCCCCTAGCCTTCAGGCTAGGGCACCCCTAGGCTTTGGGCTCCCCTAGGCTAAGGCTAGGGCTCCCCTAGCCTTCAGGCTAGGGCACCCCTAGGCTTTGGGCTCCCCTAGGCTAAGGCTAGGGCTCCCCTAGCCTTCAGGCTAGGGCACCCCTAGGCTTTGGGCTCCCCTAGGCTAAGGCTAGGGCTCCCCTAGCCTTCAGGCTAGGGCACCCCTAGGCTTTGGGCTCCCCTAGGCTAAGGCTAGGGCTCCCCTAGCCTTCAGGCTAGGGCACCCCTAGGCTTTGGGCTCCCCTAGGCTAAGGCTAGGGCTCCCCTAGCCTTCAGGCTAGGGCACCCCTAGGCTTTGGGCTCCCCTAGGCTAAGGCTAGGGCTCCCCTAGCCTTCAGGCTAGGGCACCCCTAGGCTTTGGGCTCCCCTAGGCTAAGGCTAGGGCTCCCCTAGCCTTCAGGCTAGGGCACCCCTAGGCTTTGGGCTCCCCTAGGCTAAGGCTAGGGCTCCCCTAGCCTTCAGGCTAGGGCACCCCTAGGCTTTGGGCTCCCCTAGGCTAAGGCTAGGGCTCCCCTAGCCTTCAGGCTAGGGCACCCCTAGGCTTTAGGCTCCCCTAGGCTAAGGCTAGGGCTCCCCTAGCCTTCAGGCTAGGGCACCCCTAGGCTTTAGGCTAGGGCTCCCCTAGACTAAGGCTAGGGCTCCCCTAGCCTTCAGGCTAGGGCACCCCTAGGCTTTAGGCTAGGGCTCCCCTAGGCTAAGGCTAGGGCTCCCCTAGCCTTCAGGCTAGGGCACCCCTAGGCTTTAGGCTAGGGCTCCCCTAGGCTAAGGCTAGGGCTCCCCTAGCCTTCAGGCTAGGGCACCCCTAGGCTTTAGGCTAGGGCTCCCCTAGGCTAAGGCTAGGGCTCCCCTAGTCTTCAGGCTAGGGCACCCCTAGGCTTTGGGCTCCCCTAGGCTAAGGCTAGGGCTCCCCTAGCCTTCAGGCTAGGGCACCCCTAGGCTTTAGGCTAGGGCTCCCCTAGGCTAAGGCTAGGGCTCCCCTAGCCTTCAGGCTAGGGCACCCCTAGGCTTTGGGCTCCCCTAGGCTAAGGCTAGGGCTCCCCTAGCCTTCAGGCTAGGGCACCCCTAGGCTTTAGGCTAGGGCTCCCCTAGGCTAAGGCTAGGGCTCCCCTAGCCTTCAGGCTAGGGCACCCCTAGGCTTTGGGCTCCCCTAGGCTAAGGCTAGGGCTCCCCTAGCCTTCAGGCTAGGGTACCCCTAGGCTTTAGGCTAGGGCTCCCCTAGGCTAAGGCTAGGGCTCCCCTAGCCTTCAGGCTAGGGCACCCCTAGGCTTTGGGTTCCCCTAGGCTAAGGCTAGGGCTCCCCTAGCCTTCAGGCTAGGGCACCCCTAGGCTTTGGGCTCCCCTAGGCTAAGGCTAGGGCTCCCCTAGCCTTCAGGCTAGGGCACCCCTAGGCTTTAGGCTAGGGCTCCCCTAGGCTAAGGCTAGGGCTCCCCTAGCCTTCAGGCTAGGGCACCCCTAGGCTTTGGGCTCCCCTAGGCTAAGGCTAGGGCTCCCCTAGCCTTCAGGCTAGGGCACCCCTAGGCTTTAGGCTAGGGCTCCCCTAGGCTAAGGCTAGGGCTTCCCTAGCCTTCAGGCTAGGGCACCCCTAGGCTTTGGGCTCCCCTAGGCTAAGGCTAGGGCTCCCCTAGCCTTCAGGCTAGGGCACCCCTAGGCTTTAGGCTAGGGCTCCCCTAGGCTAAGGCTAGGGCTCCCCTAGCTTTCAGGCTAGGGCACCCCTAGGCTTTGGGCTCCCCTAGGCTAAGGCTAGGGCTCCCCTAGCCTTCAGGCTAGGGCACCCCTAGGCTTTGGGCTCCCCTAGGCTAAGGCTAGGGCTCCCCTAGCCTTCAGGCTAGGGCACCCCTAGGCTTTGGGCTCCCCTAGGCTAAGGCTAGGGCTCCCCTAGCCTTCAGGCTAGGGCACCCCTAGGCTTTAGGCTAGGGCTCCCCTAGGCTAAGGCTAGGGCTCCCCTAGCCTTCAGGCTAGGGCACCCCTAGGCTTTGGGCTCCCCTAGGCTAAGGCTAGGGCTCCCCTAGCCTTCAGGCTAGGGCACCCCTAGGCTTTAGGCTAGGGCTCCCCTAGCCTTCAGGCTAGGGCACCCCTAGGCTTTAGGCTAGGGCTCCCCTAGGCTAAGGCTAGGGCTCCCCTAGCCTTCAGGCTAGGGCACCCCTAGGCTTTAGGCTAGGGCTCCCCTAGGCTAAGGCTAGGGCTCCCCTAGCCTTCAGGCTAGGGCACCCCTAGGCTTTAGGCTAGGGCTCCCCTAGGCTAAGGCTAGGGCTCCCCTAGTCTTCAGGCTAGGGCACCCCTAGGCTTTGGGCTCCCCTAGGCTAAGGCTAGGGCTCCCCTAGCCTTCAGGCTAGGGCACCCCTAGGCTTTAGGCTAGGGCTCCCCTAGGCTAAGGCTAGGGCTCCCCTAGCCTTCAGGCTAGGGCACCCCTAGGCTTTGGGCTCCCCTAGGCTAAGGCTAGGGCTCCCCTAGCCTTCAGGCTAGGGCACCCCTAGGCTTTAGGCTAGGGCTCCCCTAGGCTAAGGCTAGGGCTCCCCTAGACTTCAGGCTAGGGCACCCCTAGGCTTTGGGCTCCCCTAGGCTAAGGCTAGGGCTCCCCTAGCCTTCAGCCTAGGGTACCCCTAGGCTTTAGGCTAGGGCTCCCCTAGGCTAAGGCTAGGGCTCCCCTAGCCTTCAGGCTAGGGCACCCCTAGGCTTTGGGCTCCCCTAGGCTAAGGCTAGGGCTCCCCTAGCCTTCAGGCTAGGGCACCCCTAGGCTTTAGGCTAGGGCTCCCCTAGGCTAAGGCTAGGGCTCCCCTAGCCTTCAGGCTAGGGCACCCCTAGGCTTTGGGCTCCCCTAGGCTAAGGCTAGGGCTCCCCTAGCCTTCATGCTAGGGCACCCCTAGGCTTTAGGCTAGGGCTCCCCTAGGCTAAGGCTAGGGCTCCCCTAGCCTTCAGGCTAGGGCACCCCTAGGCTTTGGACTCCCCTAGGCTAAGGCTAGGGCTCCCCTAGCCTTCAGGCTAGGGCACCCCTAGGCTTTGGGCTCCCCTAGGCTAAGGCTAGGGCTCCCCTAGCCTTCAGGCTAGGGCACCCCTAGGCTTTAGGCTAGGGCTCCCCTAGGCTAAGGCTAGGGCTCCCCTAGCCTTCAGGCTAGGGCACCCCTAGGCTTTGGGCTCCCCTAGGCTAAGGCTAGGGCTCCCCTAGCCTTCAGGCTAGGGCACCCCTAGGCTTTAGGCTAGGGCTCCCCTAGGCTAAGGCTAGGGCTCCCCTAGCCTTCAGGCTAGGGCACCCCTAGGCTTTGGGCTCCCCTAGGCTAAGGCTAGGGCTCCCCTAGCCTTCAGGCTAGGGCATCCCTAGGCTTTGGGCTCCCCTAGGCTAAGGCTAGGGCTCCCCTAGCCTTCAGGCTAGGGCACCCCTAGGCTTTGGGCTCCCCTAGGCTAAGGCTAGGGCTCCCCTAGCCTTCAGGCTAGGGCACCCCTAGGCTTTGGGCTCCCCTAGGCTAAGGCTAGGGCTCCCCTAGCCTTCAGGCTAGGGCACCCCTAGGCTTTAGGCTAGGGCTCCCCTAGGCTAAGGCTAGGGCTCCCCTAGCCTTCAGGCTAGGGCACCCCTAGGCTTTGGGCTCCCCTAGGCTAAGGCTAGGGCTCCCCTAGCCTTCAGGCTAGGGTACCCCTAGGCTTTAGGCTAGGGCTCCCCTAGGCTAAGGCTAGGGCTCCCCTAGCCTTCAGGCTAGGGCACCCCTAGGCTTTGGGTTCCCCTAGGCTAAGGCTAGGGCTCCCCTAGCCTTCAGGCTAGGGCACCCCTAGGCTTTGGGCTCCCCTAGGCTAAGGCTAGGGCTCCCCTAGCCTTCAGGCTAGGGCACCCCTAGGCTTTAGGCTAGGGCTCCCCTAGGCTAAGGCTAGGGCTCCCCTAGCCTTCAGGCTAGGGCACCCCTAGGCTTTGGGCTCCCCTAGGCTAAGGCTAGGGCTCCCCTAGCCTTCAGGCTAGGGCACCCCTAGGCTTTAGGCTAGGGCTCCCCTAGGCTAAGGCTAGGGCTTCCCTAGCCTTCAGGCTAGGGCACCCCTAGGCTTTGGGCTCCCCTAGGCTAAGGCTAGGGCTCCCCTAGCCTTCAGGCTAGGGCACCCCTAGGCTTTAGGCTAGGGCTCCCCTAGGCTAAGGCTAGGGCTCCCCTAGCCTTCAGGCTAGGGCACCCCTAGGCTTTGGGCTCCCCTAGGCTAAGGCTAGGGCTCCCCTAGCCTTCAGGCTAGGGCACCCCTAGGCTTTGGGCTCCCCTAGGCTAAGGCTAGGGCTCCCCTAGCCTTCAGGCTAGGGCACCCCTAGGCTTTGGGCTCCCCTAGGCTAAGGCTAGGGCTCCCCTAGCCTTCAGGCTAGGGCACCCCTAGGCTTTAGGCTAGGGCTCCCCTAGGCTAAGGCTAGGGCTCCCCTAGCCTTCAGGCTAGGGCACCCCTAGGCTTTGGGCTCCCCTAGGCTAAGGCTAGGGCTCCCCTAGCCTTCAGGCTAGGGCACCCCTAGGCTTTAGGCTAGGGCTCCCCTAGCCTTCAGGCTAGGGCACCCCTAGGCTTTAGGCTAGGGCTCCCCTAGGCTAAGGCTAGGGCTTCCCTAGCCTTCAGGCTAGGGCACCCCTAGGCTTTAGGCTAGGGCTCCCCTAGGCTAAGGCTAGGGCTCCCCTAGCCTTCAGGCTAGGGCACCCCTAGGCTTTAGGCTAGGGCTCCCCTAGGCTAAGGCTAGGGCTCCCCTAGTCTTCAGGCTAGGGCACCCCTAGGCTTTGGGCTCCCCTAGGCTAAGGCTAGGGCTCCCCTAGCCTTCAGGCTAGGGCACCCCTAGGCTTTAGGCTAGGGCTCCCCTAGGCTAAGGCTAGGGCTCCCCTAGCCTTCAGGCTAGGGCACCCCTAGGCTTTGGGCTCCCCTAGGCTAAGGCTAGGGCTCCCCTAGCCTTCAGGCTAGGGCACCCCTAGGCTTTAGGCTAGGGCTCCCCTAGGCTAAGGCTAGGGCTCCCCTAGCCTTCAGGCTAGGGCACCCCTAGGCTTTGGGCTCCCCTAGGCTAAGGCTAGGGCTCCCCTAGCCTTCAGCCTAGGGTACCCCTAGGCTTTAGGCTAGGGCTCCCCTAGGCTAAGGCTAGGGCTCCCCTAGCCTTCAGGCTAGGGCACCCCTAGGCTTTGGGCTCCCCTAGGCTAAGGCTAGGGCTCCCCTAGCCTTCAGGCTAGGGCACCCCTAGGCTTTAGGCTAGGGCTCCCCTAGGCTAAGGCTAGGGCTCCCCTAGCCTTCAGGCTAGGGCACCCCTAGGCTTTGGGCTCCCCTAGGCTAAGGCTAGGGCTCCCCTAGCCTTCATGCTAGGGCACCCCTAGGCTTTAGGCTAGGGCTCCCCTAGGCTAAGGCTAGGGCTCCCCTAGCCTTCAGGCTAGGGCACCCCTAGACTTTGGACTCCCCTAGGCTAAGGCTAGGGCTCCCCTAGCCTTCAGGCTAGGGCACCCCTAGGCTTTGGGCTCCCCTAGGCTAAGGCTAGGGCTCCCCTAGCCTTCAGGCTAGGGCACCCCTAGGCTTTAGGCTAGGGCTCCCCTAGGCTAAGGCTAGGGCTCCCCTAGCCTTCAGGCTAGGGCACCCCTAGGCTTTGGGCTCCCCTAGGCTAAGGCTAGGGCTCCCCTAGCCTTCAGGCTAGGGCACCCCTAGGCTTTAGGCTAGGGCTCCCCTAGGCTAAGGCTAGGGCTCCCCTAGCCTTCAGGCTAGGGCACCCCTAGGCTTTGGGCTCCCCTAGGCTAAGGCTAGGGCTCCCCTAGCCTTCAGGCTAGGGCATCCCTAGGCTTTGGGCTCCCCTAGGGTAAGGCTAGGGCTCCCCTAGCCTTCAGGCTAGGGCACCCCTAGGCTTTGGGCTCCCCTAGGCTAAGGCTAGGGCTCCCCTAGCCTTCAGGCTAGGGCACCCCTAGGCTTTGGGCTCCCCTAGGCTAAGGCTAGGGCTCCCCTAGCCTTCAGGCTAGGGCACCCCTAGGCTTTAGGCTCCCCTAGGCTAAGGCTAGGGCTCCCCTAGCCTTCAGGCTAGGGCACCCCTAGGCTTTGGGCTCCCCTAGGCTAAGGCTAGGGCTCCCCTAGCCTTCAGGCTAGGGCACACCTAGGCTTTAGGCTAGGGCTCCCCTAGGCTAAGGCTACGGCTCCCCTAGCCTTCAGGCTAGGGCTCCCCTAGCCTTCAGGCTAGGGCACCCCTAGGCTTTGGGCTCCCCTAGGCTAAGGCTAGGGCTCCCCTAGCCTTCAGGCTAGGGCACCCCTAGGCTTTGGGCTCCCCTAGGCTAAGGCTAGGGCTCCCCTAGCCTTCAGGCTAGGGCACCCCTAGGCTTTGGGCTCCCCTAGGCTAAGGCTAGGGCTCCCCTAGCCTTCAGGCTAGGGCACCCCTAGGCTTTGGGCTCCCCTAGGCTAAGGCTAGGGCTCCCCTAGCCTTCAGGCTAGGGCACCCCTAGGCTTTAGGCTAGGGCTCCCCTAGGCTAAGGCTAGGGCTCCCCTAGCCTTCAGGCTAGGGCACCCCTAGGCTTTGGGCTCCCCTAGGCTAAGGCTAGGGCTCCCCTAGCCTTCAGGCTAGGGCACCCCTAGGCTTTAGGCTAGGGCTCCCCTAGGCTAAGGCTAGGGCTCCCCTAGCCTTCAGGCTAGGGCACCCCTAGGCTTTAGGCTAGGGCTCCCCTAGGCTAAGGCTAGGGCTCCCCTAGCCTTCAGGCTAGGGCACCCCTAGGCTTTGGGCTCCCCTAGGCTAAGGCTAGGGCTCCCCTAGCCTTCAGGCTAGGGCACCCCTAGGCTTTAGGCTAGGGCTCCCCTAGGCTAAGGCTAGGGCTCCCCTAGCCTTCAGGCTAGGGCACCCCTAGGCTTTGGGCTCCCCTAGGCTAAGGCTAGGGCTCCCCTAGCCTTCAGGCTAGGTCACCCCTAGGCTTTAGGCTAGGGCTCCCCTAGGCTAAGGCTAGGGCTCCCCTAGCCTTCAGGCTAGTGCACCCCTAGGCTTTGGGCTCCCCTAGGCTAAGGCTAGGGCTCCCCTAGCCTTCAGGCTAGGGCACCCCTAGGCTTTGGGCTCCCCTAGGCTAAGGCTAGGGCTCCCCTAGCCTTCAGGCTAGGGCACCCCTAGGCTTTGGGCTCCCCTAGGCTAAGGCTAGGTCTCCCCTAGCCTTCAGGCTAGGGCACCCCTAGGCTTTGGGCTCCGCTAGGCTAAGGCTAGGGCTCCCCTAGCCTTCAGGCTAGGGCACCCCTAGGCTTTAGGCTAGGGCTCCCCTAGGCTAAGGCTAGGGCTCCCCTAGCCTTCAGGCTAGGGCACCCCTAGGCTTTGGGCTCCCCTAGGCTAAGGCTAGGGCTCCCCTAGCCTTCAGGCTAGGGCACCCCTAGGCTTTAGGCTAGGGCTCCCCTAGGCTAAGGCTAGGGCTCCCCTAGCCTTCAGGCTAGGGCACCCCTAGGCTTTAGGCTAGGGCTCCCCTAGGCTAAGGCTAGGGCTCCCCTAGCCTTCAGGCTAGGGCACCCCTAGGCTTTAGGCTAGGGCTCCCCTAGGCTAAGGCTAGGGCTCCCCTAGCCTTCAGGCTAGGGCACCCCTAGGCTTTAGGCTAGGGCTCCCCTAGGCTAAGGCTAGGGCTCCCCTAGCCTTCAGGCTAGGGCACCCCTAGGCTTTAGGCTAGGGCTCCCCTAGGCTAAGGCTAGGGCTCCCCTAGCCTTCAGGCTAGGGCACCCCTAGGCTTTAGGCTAGGGCTCCCCTAGGCTAAGGCTAGGGCTCCCCTAGCCTTCAGGCTAGGGCACCCCTAGGCTTTAGGCTAGGGCTCCCCTAGGCTAAGGCTAGGGCTCCCCTAGCCTTCAGGCTAGGGCACCCCTAGGCTTTAGGCTAGGGCTCCCCTAGGCTAAGGCTAGGGCTCCCCTAGCCTTCAGGCTAGGGCACCCCTAGGCTTTAGGCTAGGGCTCCCCTAGGCTAAGGCTAGGGCTCCCCTAGCCTTCAGGCTAGGGCACCCATAGGCTTTGGGCTCCCCTAGGCTAAGGCTAGGGCTCCCCTAGCCTTCAGGCTAGGGCACCCCTAGGCTTTAGGCTAGGGCTCCCCTAGGCTAAGGCTAGGGCTCCCCTAGCCTTCAGGCTAGGGCACCCCTAGGCTTTGGGCTCCCCTAGGCTAAGGCTAGGGCTCCCCTAGCCTTCAGGCTAGGGCACCCCTAGGCTTTAGGCTAGGGCTCCCCTAGGCTAAGGCTAGGGCTCCCCTAGCCTTCAGGCTAGGGCACCCCCTAGGCTTTGGGCTCCCCTAGGCTAAGGCTAGGGCTCCCCTAGCCTTCATGCTAGGGCACCCCTAGGCTTTAGGCTAGGGCTCCCCTAGGCTAAGGCTAGGGCTCCCCTAGTCTTCAGGCTAGGGCACCCCTAGGCTTTGGGCTCCCCTAGGCTAAGGCTAGGGCTCCCCTAGCCTTCAGGCTAGGGCACCCCTAGGCTTTAGGCTAGGGCTCCCCTAGGCTAAGGCTAGGGCTCCCCTAGCCTTCAGGCTAGGGCACCCCTAGGCTTTGGGCTCCCCTAGGCTAAGGCTAGGGCTCCCCTAGCCTTCAGGCTAGGGCACCCCTAGGCTTTGGGCTCCCCTAGGCTAAGGCTAGGGCTCCCCTAGCCTTCAGGCTAGGGCACCCCTAGGCTTTGGGCTCCCCTAGGCTAAGGCTAGGGCTCCCCTAGCCTTCAGGCTAGGGCACCCCTAGGCTTTGGGCTCCCCTAGGCTAAGGCTAGGGCTCCCCTAGCCTTCAGGCTAGGGCACCCCTAGGCTTTGGGCTCCCCTAGGCTAAGGCTAGGGCTCCCCTAGCCTTCAGGCTAGGGCACCCCTAGGCTTTGGGCTCCCCTAGGCTAAGGCTAGGGCTCCCCTAGCCTTCAGGCTAGGGCACCCCTAGGCTTTAGGCTAGGGCTCCCCTAGGCTAAGGCTAGGGCTCCCCTAGCCTTCAGGCTAGGGCACCCCTAGGCTTTGGGCTCCCCTAGGCTAAGGCTAGGGCTCCCCTAGCCTTCAGGCTAGGGCACCCCTAGGCTTTGGGCTCCCCTAGGCTAAGGCTAGGGCTCCCCTAGCCTTCAGGCTAGGGCACCCCTAGGCTTTAGGCTAGGGCTCCCCTAGGCTAAGGCTAGGGCTCCCCTAGCCTTCAGGCTAGGGCACCCCTAGGCTTTGGGCTCCCCTAGGCTAAGGCTAGGGCTCCCCTAGCCTTCAGGCTAGGGCACCCCTAGGCTTTAGGCTAGGGCTCCCCTAGCCTTCAGGCTAGGGCACCCCTAGGCTTTAGGCTAGGGCACCCCTAGGCTAAGGCTAGGGCTCCCCTAGCCTTCAGGCTAGGGCACCCCTAGGCTTTGGGCTCCCCTAGGCTAAGGCTAGGGCTCCCCTAGCCTTCAGGCTAGGGCACCCCTAGGCTTTAGGCTAGGGCTCCCCTAGGCTAAGGCTAGGGCTCCCCTAGCCTTCAGGCTAGGGCACCCCTAGGCTTTGGGCTCCCCTAGGCTAAGGCTAGGGCTCCCCTAGCCTTCAGGCTAGGGCACCCCTAGGCTTTGGGCTCCCCTAGGCTAAGGCTAGGGCTCCCCTAGCCTTCAGGCTAGGGCACCCCTAGGGTTTGGGCTCCCCTAGGCTAAGGCTAGGTCTCCCCTAGCCTTCAGGCTAGGGCACCCCTAGGCTTTGGGCTCCCCTAGGCTAAGGCTAGGGCTCCCCTAGCCTTCAGGCTAGGGCACCCCTAGGCTTTAGGCTAGGGCTCCCCTAGGCTAAGGCTAGGGCTCCCCTAGCCTTCAGGCTAGGGCACCCCTAGGCTTTGGGCTCCCCTAGGCTAAGGCTAGGGCTCCCCTAGCCTTCAGGCTAGGGCACCCCTAGGCTTTAGGCTAGGGCTCCCCTAGGCTAAGGCTAGGGCTCCCCTAGCCTTCAGGCTAGGGCACCCCTAGGCTTTAGGCTAGGGCTCCCCTAGGCTAAGGCTAGGGCTCCCCTAGCCTTCAGGCTAGGGCACCCCTAGGATTTAGGCTAGGGCTCCCCTAGGCTAAGGCTAGGGCTCCCCTAGCCTTCAGGCTAGGGCACCCCTAGGCTTTAGGCTAGGGCTCCCCTAGGCTAAGGCTAGGGCTCCCCTAGCCTTCAGGCTAGGGCACCCCTAGGCTTTAGGCTAGGGCTCCCCTAGGCTAAGGCTAGGGCTCCCCTAGCCTTCAGGCTAGGGCACCCCTAGGCTTTAGGCTAGGGCTCCCCTAGGCTAAGGCTACGGCTCCCCTAGCCTTCAGGCTAGGGCACCCCTAGGCTTTAGGCTAGGGCTCCCCTAGGCTAAGGCTAGGGCTCCCCTAGCCTTCAGGCTAGGGCACCCCTAGGCTTTGGGCTCCCCTAGGCTAAGGCTAGGGCTCCCCTAGCCTTCAGGCTAGGGCACCCCTAGGCTTTAGGCTAGGGCTCCCCTAGGCTAAGGCTAGGGCTCCCCTAGCCTTCAGGCTAGGGCACCCCTAGGCTTTGGGCTCCCCTAGGCTAAGGCTAGGGCTCCCCTAGCCTTCAGGCTAGGGCACCCCTAGGCTTTAGGCTAGGGCTCCCCTAGGCTAAGGCTAGGGCTCCCCTAGCCTTCAGGCTAGGGCACCCCTAGGCTTTGGGCTCCCCTAGGCTAAGGCTAGGGCTCCCCTAGCCTTCAGGCTAGGGCACCCCTAGGCTTTAGGCTAGGGCTCCCCTAGGCTAAGGCTAGGGCTCCCCTAGCCTTCAGGCTAGGGCACCCCTAGGCTTTGGGCTCCCCTAGGCTAAGGCTAGGGCTCCCCTAGCCTTCAGGCTAGGGCACCCCTAGGCTTTAGGCTAGGGCTCCCCTAGGCTAAGGCTAGGGCTCCCCTAGCCTTCAGGCTAGGGCACCCCTAGGCTTTGGGCTCCCCTAGGCTAAGGCTAGGGCTCCCCTAGCCTTCAGGCTAGGGCACCCCTAGGCTTTGGGCTCCCCTAGGCTAAGGCTAGGGCTCCCCTAGCCTTCAGGCTAGGGCACCCCTAGGCTTTGGGATCCCCTAGGCTAAGGCTAGGGCTCCCCTAGCCTTCAGGCTAGGGCACCCCTAGGCTTTGGGCTCCCCTAGGCTAAGGCTAGGGCTCCCCTAGCCTTCAGGCTAGGGCACCCCTAGGCTTTGGGCTCCCCTAGGCTAAGGCTAGGGCTCCCTTAGCCTTCAGGCTAGGGCACCCCTAGGCTTTAGGCTAGGGCTCCCCTAGGCTAAGGCTAGGGCTCCCCTAGCCTTCAGGCTAGGGCACCCCTAGGCTTTGGGCTCCCCTAGGTTAAGGCTAGGGCTCCCCTAGCCTTCACGCTAGGGCACCCCTAGGCTTTGGGCTCCCCTAGGCTAAGGCTAGGGCTCCCCTAGTCTTCAGGCTAGGGCACCACTAGGCTTTAGGCTAGGGCTCCCCTAGGCTAAGGCTAGGGCTCCCCTAGCCTTCAGGCTAGGGCACCCCTAGGCTTTGGGCTCCCCTAGGCTAAGGCTAGGGCTCCCCTAGCCTTCAGGCTAGGGCACCCCTAGGCTTTAGGCTAGGGCTCCCCTAGCCTTCAGGCTAGGGCACCCCTAGGCTTTAGGCTAGGGCTCCCCTAGGCTAAGGCTAGGGCTCCCCTAGCCTTCAGGCTAGGGCACCCCTAGGCTTTAGGCTAGGGCTCCCCTAGGCTAAGGCTAGGGCTCCCCTAGCCTTCAGGCTAGGGCACCCCTAGGCTTTAGGCTAGGGCTCCCCTAGGCTAAGGCTAGGGCTCCCCTAGTCTTCAGGCTAGGGCACCCCTAGGCTTTGGGCTCCCCTAGGCTAAGGCTAGGGCTCCCCTAGCCTTCAGGCTAGGGCACCCCTAGGCTTTAGGCTAGGGCTCCCCTAGGCTAAGGCTAGGGCTCCCCTAGCCTTCAGGCTAGGGCACCCCTAGGCTTTGGGCTCCCCTAGGCTAAGGCTAGGGCTCCCCTAGCCTTCAGGCTAGGGCACCCCTAGGCTTTAGGCTAGGGCTCCCCTAGGCTAAGGCTAGGGCTCCCCTAGCCTTCAGGCTAGGGCACCCCTAGGCTTTGGGCTCCCCTAGGCTAAGGCTAGGGCTCCCCTAGCCTTCAGGCTAGGGTACCCCTAGGCTTTAGGCTAGGGCTGCCCTAGGCTAAGGCTAGGGCTCCCCTAGCCTTCAGGCTAGGGCACCCCTAGGCTTTGGGCTCCCCTAGGCTAAGGCTAGGGCTCCCCTAGCCTTCAGGCTAGGGCACCCCTAGGCTTTAGGCTAGGGCTCCCCTAGGCTAAGGCTAGGGCTCCCCTAGCCTTCAGGCTAGGGCACCCCTAGGCTTTGGGCTCCCCTAGGCTAAGGCTAGGGCTCCCCTAGCCTTCAGGCTAGGGCACCCCTAGGCTTTAGGCTAGGGCTCCCCTAGGCTAAGGCTAGGGCTCCCCTAGCCTTCAGGCTAGGGCACCCCTAGGCTTTGGGCTCCCCTAGGCTAAGGATAGGGCTCCCCTAGCCTTCAGGCTAGGGCACCCCTAGGCTTTGGGCTCCCCTAGGCTAAGGCTAGGGCTCCCCTAGCCTTCAGGCTAGGGCACCCCTAGGCTTTAGGCTAGGGCTCCCCTAGGCTAAGGCTAGGGCTCCCCTAGCCTTCAGGCTAGGGCACCCCTAGGCTTTGGGCTCCCCTAGGCTAAGGCTAGGGCTCCCCTAGCCTTCAGGCTAGGGCACCCCTAGGCTTTAGGCTAGGGCTCCCCTAGGCTAAGGCTAGGGCTCCCCTAGCCTTCAGGCTAGGGCACCCCTAGGCTTTGGGCTCCCCTAGGCTAAGGCTAGGGCTCCCCTAGCCTTCAGGCTAGGGCACCCCTAGGCTTTGGGCTCCCCTAGGCTAAGGCTAGGGCTCCCCTAGCCTTCAGGCTAGGGCACCCCTAGGCTTTGGGCTCCCCTAGGCTAAGGCTAGGGCTCCCCTAGCCTTCAGGCTAGGGCACCCCTAGGCTTTGGGCTCCCCTAGGCTAAGGCTAGGGCTCCCCTAGCCTTCAGGCTAGGGCAACCCTAGGCTTTAGGCTCCCCTAGGCTAAGGCTAGGGCTCCCCTAGCTTCAGGCTAGGGCACCCCTAGGCTTTGGGCTCCCCTAGGCTAAGGCTAGGGCTCCCCTAGCCTTCAGGCTAGGGCACCCCTAGGCTTTAGGCTAGGGCTCCCCTAGGCTAAGGCTAGGGCTCCCCTAGCCTTCAGGCTAGGGCTCCCCTAGCCTTCAGGCTAGGGCACCCCTAGGCTTTGGGCTCCCCTAGGCTAAGGCTAGGGCTCCCCTAGCCTTCAGGCTAGGGCACCCCTAGGCTTTGGGCTCCCCTAGGCTAAGGCTAGGGCTCCCCTAGCCTTCAGGCTAGGGCACCCCTAGGCTTTGGGCTCCCCTAGGCTAAGGCTAGGGCTCCCCTAGCCTTCAGGCTAGGGCACCCCTAGGCTTTAGGCTAGGGCTCCCCTAGGCTAAGGCTAGGGCTCCCCTAGCCTTCAGGCTAGGGCACCCCTATGCTTTGGGCTCCCCTAGGCTAAGGCTAGGGCTCCCCTAGCCTTCAGGCTAGGGCACCCCTAGGCTTTAGGCTAGGGCTCCCCTAGGCTAAGGCTAGGGCTCCCCTAGCCTTCAGGCTAGGGCACCCCTAGGCTTTAGGCTAGGTCTCCCCTAGGCTAAGGCTAGGGCTCCCCTAGCCTTCAGGCTAGGGCACCCCTAGGCTTTGGGCTCCCCTAGGCTAAGGCTAGGGCTCCCCTAGCCTTCAGGCTAGGGCACCCCTAGGCTTTAGGCTAGGGCTCCCCTAGGCTAAGGCTAGGGCTCCCCTAGCCTTCAGGCTAGGGCACCCCTAGGCTTTGGGCTCCCCTAGGCTAAGGCTAGGGCTCCCCTAGCCTTCAGGCTAGGTCACCCCTAGGCTTTAGGCTAGGGCTCCCCTAGGCTAAGGCTAGGGCTCCCCTAGCATTCAGGCTAGGGCACCCTAGGCTTTGGGCTCCCCTAGGCTAAGGCTAGGGCTCCCCTAGCCTTCAGGCTAGGGCACCCCTAGGCTTTGGGGCTCCCCTAGGCTAAGGCTAGGGCTCCCCTAGCCTTCAGGCTAGGGCACCCCTAGGCTTTTGGGGCTCCCCTAGGCTAAGGCTAGGGCTCCCCTGGCCTTCAGGCTAGGGCACCCCTAGGCTTTGGGTCCCCTAGGCTAAGGCTAGGGCTCCCCTAGCCTTCAGGCTAGGGCACCCCTAGGCTTTAGGCAAGGGCTCCCCTAGGCTAAGGCTAGGGCTCCCCTAGCCTTCAGGCTAGGGCACCCCTAGGCTTTGGGCTCCCCTAGGCTAAGGCTAGGGCTCCCTAGCCTTCAGGCTAGGGCACCCCTAGGCTTTAGACTAGGGCTCCCCTAGGCTAAGGCTAGGGCTCCCTAGCCTTCAGGCTAGGGCACCCCTAGGCTTTAGGCTAGGGCTCCCCTAGGCTAAGGCTAGGGCTCCCCTAGCCTTCAGGCTAGGGCACCCCTAGGCTTAGGCTAGGGCTCCCCTAGGCTAAGGCTAGGGCTCCCCTAGCCTTCAGGCTAGGGCACCCCTAGGCTTTAGGCTAGGGCTCCCCTAGGCTAAGGCTAGGGCTCCCCTAGCCTTCAGGCTAGGGCACCCCTAGGCTTTAGGCTAGGGCTCCCCTAGGCTAAGGCTAGGGCTCCCATAGCCTTCAGGCTTGGGCACCCCTAGGCTTTAGGCTAGGGCTCCCCTAGGCTAAGGCTAGGGCTCCCCTAGCCTTCAGGCTAGGGCACCCCTAGGCTTTAGGCTAGGGCTCCCCTAGGCTAAGGCTAGGGCTCCCCTAGCCTTCAGGCTAGGGCACCCCTAGGCTTTAGGCTAGGGCTCCCCTAGGCTAAGGCTAGGGCTCCCCTAGCCTTCAGGCTAGGGCACCCCTAGGCTTTGGGCTCCCCTAGGCTAAGGCTAGGGCTCCCCTAGCCTTCAGGCCTAGGGCACCCCTAGGCTTTAGGCTAGGGCTCCCCTAGGCTAAGGCTTGGGCTCCCCTAGCCTTCAGGCTAGGGCACCCCTAGGCTTTGGGCTCCCCTAGGCTAAGGCTAGGGCCTCCCCTAGCCTTCAGGCTAGGGCACCCCTAGGCTTTAGGCTAGGGCTCCCCTAGGCTAAGGCTAGGGCTCCCCTAGCCTTCAGGCTAGGGCACCCCTAGGCTTTGGGCTCCCCTAGGCTAAGGCTAGGGCTCCCCTAGCCTTCAGGCTAGGGCACCCCTAGGCTTTAGGCTAGGGCTCCCCTAGGCTAAGGCTAGGGCTCCCCTAGCCTTCAGGCTAGGGCACCCCTAGGCTTTGGGCTCCCCTAGGCTAAGGCTAGGGCTCCCCTAGCCTTCAGGCTAGGGCACCCCTAGGCTTTGGGCTCCCCTAGGCTAAGGCTAGGGCTCCCCTAGCCTTCAGGCTAGGGCACCCCTAGGCTTTGGGCTCCCCTAGGCTAAGGCTAGGGCTCCCCTAGCCTTCAGGCTAGGGCACCCCTAGGCTTTGGGCTCCCCTAGGCTAAGGCTAGGGCTCCCCTAGCCTTCAGGCTAGGGCACCCTAGGCTTTGGGCTCCCCTAGGCTAAGGCTAGGGCTCCCCTAGCCTTCAGGCTAGGGCACCCCTAGGCTTTGGGCTCCCCTAGGCTAAGGCTAGGGCTCCCCTAGCCTTCAGGCTAGGGCACCCCTAGGCTTTGGGCTCCCCTAGGCTAAGGCTAGGGCTCCCCTAGCCTTCAGGTAGGGCACCCCTAGGCTTTGGGCTCCCCTAGGCTAAGGCTAGGGCTCCCCTAGCCTTCAGGCTAGGGCACCCCTAGGCTTTGGGCTCCCCTAGGCTAAGGCTAGGGCTCCCCTAGCCTTCAGGCTAGGGCACCCCTAGGCTTTGGGCTCCCCTAGGCTAAGGCTAGGGCTCCCCTAGCCTTCAGGCTAGGGCACCCCTAGGCTTTGGGCTCCCCTAGGCTAAGGCTAGGGCTCCCCTAGCCTTCAGGCTAGGGCACCCCTAGGCTTTGGGCTCCCTAGGCTAAGGCTAGGGCTCCCCTAGCCTTCAGGCTAGGGCACCCCTAGGCTTTGGGCTCCCCTAGGCTAAGGCTAGGGCTCCCCTAGCCTTCAGGCTAGGGCACCCCTAGGCTTTGGCTAGGGCTCCCCTAGGCTAAGGCTAGGGCTCCCCTAGCCTTCAGGCTAGGGCACCCCTAGGCTTTGGGCTAGGGCTCCCCTAGGCTAAGGCTAGGGCTCCCCTAGCCTTCAGGCTAGGGCACCCCTAGGCTTTGGGCTAGGGCTCCCCTAGGCTAAGTGCTAGGGCTCCCCTAGCCTTCAGGCTAGGGCACCCCTAGGCTTTGGGCTAGGGCTCCCCTAGGCTAAGGCTAGGGCTCCCCTAGCCTTCAGGCTAGGGCACCCCTAGGCTTTGGGCTAGGGCTCCCCTAAGGCTAAGGCTAGGGCTCCCCTAGCCTTCAGGCTAGGGCACCCCTAGGCTTTGGGCTAGGGCTCCCCTAGGCTAAGGCTAGGGCTCCCCTAGCCTTCAGGCTAGGGCACCCCTAGGCTTTGGGCTAGGGCTCCCCTAGGCTAAGGCTAGGGCTCCCCTAGCCTTCAGGCTAGGGCACCCCTAGGCTTTGGGCTAGGGCTCCCCTAGGCTAAGGCTAGGGCTCCCCTAGCCTTCAGGCTAGGGCACCCTAGGCTTTGGGCTAGGGCTCCCCTAGGCTAAGGCTAGGGCTCCCCTAGCCTTCAGGCTAGGGCACCCCTAGGCTTTGGGCTAGGGCTCCCCTAGGCTAAGGCTAGGGCTCCCCTAGCCCTTCAGGCTAGGGCACCCCTAGGCTTTGGGCTAGGCTCCCCTAGGCTAAGGCTAGGGCTCCCCTAGCCTTCAGGCTAGGGCACCCCTAGGCTTTGGGCTAGGCCTCCCCTAGGCTAAGGCTAGGGCTCCCCTAGCCTTCAGGCTAGGGCACCCCTAGGCTTTGGGCTAGGGCTCCCCTAGGCTAAGGCTAGGGCTCCCCTAGCCTTCAGGCTAGGGCACCCCTAGGCTTTGGGCTAGGGCTCCCCTAGGCTAAGGCTAGGGCTCCCCTAGCCTTCAGGCTAGGGCACCCCTAGGCTTTGGGCTAGGGCTCCCCTAGGCTAAGGCTAGGGCTCCCCTAGCCTTCAGGCTAGGGCACCCCTAGGCTTTGGGCTAGGGCTCCCCTAGGCTAAGGCTAGGGCTCCCCTAGCCTTCAGGCTAGGGCACCCCTAGGCTTTGGGCTAGGGCTCCCCTAGGCTAAGGCTAGGGCTCCCCTAGCCTTCAGGCTAGGGCACCCCTAGGCTTTGGGCTAGGGCTCCCCTAGGCTAAGGCTAGGGCTCCCCTAGCCTTCAGGCTAGGGCACCCCTAGGCTTTGGGCTAGGGCTCCCCTAGGCTAAGGCTAGGGCTCCCCTAGCCTTCAGGCTAGGGCACCCCTAGGCTTTGGCTAGGGCTCCCCTAGGCTAAGGCTAGGGCTCCCCTAGCCTTCAGGCTAGGGCACCCCTAGGCTTTGGGCTAGGGCTCCCCTAGGCTAAGGCTAGGGCTCCCCTAGCCTTCAGGCTAGGGCACCCCTAGGCTTTGGGCTAGGGCTCCCCTAGAGCTAAGGCTAGGGCTCCCTAGCCTTCAGGCTAGGGCACCCCTAGGCTTTGGGCTAGGGCTCCCCTAGGCTAAGGCTAGGGCTCCCCTAGCCTTCAGGCTAGGGCACCCCTAGGCTTTAGGCTAGGGCTCCCCTAGCCTTCAGGCTAGGGCACCCTAGGCTTTAGGTAGGGCACCCCTAGGCTTTAGGCTAGGGCTCCCCTAGGCTAAGGCTAGGGGCTCCCCTAGCCTTCAGGCTAGGGCACCCCTAGGCTTTGGGCTCCCCTAGGCTAGGCTAGGGCTCCCCTAGCCTTCAGGCTAGGTCACCCCTAGGCTTTAGGCTAGGCTCGCTTGGGCTCCCCTAGGCTAAGGCTAGGGCTCCCCTAGCCTTCAGGCTAGGGCACCCTAGGCTTTGGGCTCCCCTAGGCTACTCCCCTAGCCCTTCACGGCTAGTGGCACCCCTAGGCCTTGGCTCCCCTAGGCTAAGGCTAGGGCTCCCCTAGCCTACAGGCTAGGGCACCCCTAGGCTTTGGGCTCCCCTAGGCTAAGGCTAGGGCTCCCCTAGCCTTCAGGCTAGGGCACCCCTAGGCTTTGGGCTCCCCTAGGCAAGGCTAGGCTCCCCTAGCCTTCAGGCTAGGGCACCCCTAGGCTTTGGGCTCCCCTAGGCTAGGCTAGGGCTCCCCTAGCCTTCAGGCTAGGGCACCCCTAGGCTTTAGGCTAGGGCTCCCCTAGTCTAAGGCTAGGGCTCCCCTAGCCTTCAGGCTAGGGCACCCCTAGGCTTTTGGCTCCCCTAGGCTAAGGCTAGGGCTCCCCTAGCCTTCAGGCTAGGCACCCCTAGGCTTTAGGCTAGGGCTCCCCTAGGCTAAGGCTAGGGCTCCCCTAGCCTTCCGGCTAGGGCACCCCTATGCTTTAGGCTAGGGCTCCCCTAGGCTAAGGCTAGGGCTCCCCTAGCCTTCAGGCTAGGGCACCCCTAGGCTTTAGGCTAGGGCTCCCCTAGGCTAAGGCTAGGGCTCCCCTAGCCTTCAGGCTAGGGCACCCCTAGGCTTAGGCTAGGGCTCCCTAGGCTAAGGCTAAGGCTCCCCTAGCCTTCAGGCTAGGGCACCCCTAGGCTTTAGGCTAGGGCTCCCTAGGCTAAGGCTAGGGCTCCCCTAGCCTTCAGGCTAGGGCACCCTAGGCTTTAGGCTAGGGCTCCCCTAGGCTAAGGCTAGGGCTCCCCTAGCCTTCAGGCTAGGGCACCCCTAGGCTTTAGGCTAGGGCTCCCCTAGGCTAAGGCTAGGGCTCCCCTAGCCTTCAGGCTAGGGCACCCCTAGGCTTGGGCTCCCCTAGGCTAAAGGCTAGGGCTCCCCTAGCCTTTAGGCTAGGGCACCCCTAGGCTTTAGGCTAGGGCTCCCCTAGGCTAAGGCTAGGGCTCCCCTAGCCTTCAGGCTAGGGCACCCCTAGGCTTTGGGCTCCCCTAGGCTAAGGCTAGGGCTCCCCTAGCCTTCAGGCTAGGGCACCCCTAGGCTTTAGGCTAGGGCTCCCCTAGGCTAAGGCTAGGGCTCCCCTAGCCTTCAGGCTAGGGCACCCCTAGGCTTTGGGCTCCCCTAGGCTAAGGCTAGGGCTCCCCTAGCCTTCAGGCTAGGGCACCCCTAGGCTTTAGGCTAGGGCTCCCCTAGGCTAAGGCTAGGGCTCCCCTAGCCTTCAGGCTAGGGCACCCCTAGGCTTTGGGCTCCCCTAGGCTAAGGCTAGGGCTCCCCTAGCCTTCAGGCTAGGGCACCCCTAGGCTTTAGGCTAGGGCTCCCCTAGGCTAAGGCTAGGGCTCCCTAGCCTTCAGGCTAGGGCACCCCTAGGCTTTGGGCTCCCCTAGGCTAAGGCTAGGGCTCCCCTAGCCTTCAGGCTAGGGCACCCCTAGGCTTTGGGCTCCCCTAGGCTAAGGCTAGGGCTCCCTAGCCTTCAGGCTAGGGCACCCTAGGCTTTGGGCTCCCCTAGGCTAAGGCTAGGGCTCCCCTAGCCTTCAGGCTAGGGCACCCCTAGGCTTTGGGCTCCCCTAGGCTAAGGCTAGGGCTCCCCTAGCCTTCAGGCTAGGGCACCCCTAGGCTTTGGGCTCCCCTAGGCTAAGGCTAGGGCTCCCCTAGCCTTCAGGCTAGGGCCCCTAGGCTTTGGGCTCCCCTAGGCTAAGGCTAGGGCTCCCCTAGCCTTCAGGCTAGGCACCCCTAGGCTTTAGGCTGCTCCCCTAGGCTAAGGCTAGGGCTCCCCTAGCCTTCAGGCTAGGGCACCCCTAGGCTTTGGGCTCCCTAGGCTAAGGCTAGGGCTCCCCTAGCCTTCAGGCTAGGGCACCCCTAGGCTTTGGGCTCCCCTAGGCTAAGGCTAGGCTCCCCTAGCCTTCAGGCTAGGGCACCCCTAGGCTTTAGGCTAGGGCTCCCTAGGCTAAGGCTAGGGCTCCCCTAGCCTTCAGGCTAGGGCACCCCTAGGCTTTGGGCTCCCCTAGGCTAAGGCTAGGGCTCCCCTAGCCTTCAGGCTAG
>NW_027458683.1:0-31135 GCF_050624435.1 Tenrec ecaudatus
CCTAGGCTTTAGGCTAGGGCTCCCCTAGGCTAAGGCTAGGGTTCCCCTAGCCTTCAGCTATGGCACCCCTAGGCTTTAGGCTCCCCTAGGCTAAGGCTAGGGCTCCCCCAGCCTTCAGGCTAGGGCACCCCTAGGCTTTAGGCTCCCCTAGGCTAAGGCTAGGGCTCCCCCAGCCTTCAGGCTAGGGCACCCCTAGGCTTTAGGCTCCCCTAGGCTAAGGCTAGGGCTCCCCCAGCCTTCAGGCTAGGGCACCCCTAGGCTTTAGGCTCCCCTAGGCTAAGGCTAGGGCTCCCCCAGCCTTCAGGCTAGGGCACCCCTAGGCTTTAGGCTCCCCTAGGCTAAGGCTAGGGCTCCCCCAGCCTTCAGGCTAGGGCACCCCTAGGCTTTAAGCTCCCCTAGGCTAAGGCTAGGGCTCCCCCAGCCTTAAGGCTAGGGCACCCCTAGGCTTTAGGCTCCCCTAGGCTAAGGCTCGGGCTCTCCTAGCCTTCAGGCTAGTGCACCCCTAGGCTTTAGGCTCCCCTAGGCTAAGGCTAGGACTCCCCTAGCCTTCAGGCTAGGGCACCCCTAGGCTTTAGGCTCCCCTAGGCTAAGGCTAGGGCTCCCCTAGCCTTCAGGCTAGGGCACCCCTAGGCTTTAGGCTCCCCTAGGCTAAGGCTAGGGCTCCCCTAGCCTTCAGGCTAGGGCACCCCTAGGCTTTAGGCTCCCCTAGGCTAAGGCTAGGGCTCCCTTAGCCTTCAGGCTAGGGCACCCCTAGGCTTTAGGCTCCCCTAGGCTAAGGCTAGGGCTCCCCTAGCCTTCAGGCTAGGGCACCCCTAGGCTTTAGGCTCCCCTAGGCTAAGGCTAGGGCTCCCCTAGCCTTCAGGCTAGGGCACCCCTAGGCTTTAGGCTCCCCTAGGCTAAGGCTAGGGCTCCCCCAGCCTTAAGGCTAGGGCACCCCTAGGCTTAGGCTAGGGCTCCCCTAGGCTAAGGCTAGGGCTCCCCTAGCCTTCAGGCTAGGGCACCCCTAGGCTTTAGGCTAGGGCTCCCCTATGCTAAGGCTAGGGCTCCCCTAGCCTTCAGGCTAGGGCACCCCTAGGCTTTAGGCTAGGACTCCCCTAGGCTAAGGCTAGGGCTCCCCTAGCCTTCAGGCTAGGGCACCCCTAGGCTTTAGGCTAGGGCTCCCCTAGGCTAAGGCTAGGGCTCCCCTAGCCTTCAGGCTAGGGCACCCCTAGGCTTTAGGCTCCCCTAGGCTAAGGCTAGGGCTCCCCTAGCCTTCAGGCTAGGGCACCCCTAGGCTTTAGGCTCCCCTAGGCTAAGGCTAGGGCTCCCCTAGCCTTCAGGCTAGGGCACCCCTAGGCTTTAGGCTCCCCTAGGCTAAGGCTAGGGCTCCCCTAGCCTTCAGGCTAGGGCACCCCTAGGCTTTAGGCTCCCCTAGACTAAGGCTAGGGCTCCCCTAGCCTTCAGGCTAGGGCACCCCTAGGCTTTAGGCTCCCCTAGGCTAAGGCTAGGGCTCCCCTAGCCTTCAGGCTAGGGCACCCCTAGGTTTTAGGCTCCCCTAGGCTAAGGCTAGGGCTCCCCTAGCCTTCAGGCTAGGGCACCCCTAGGCTTTAGCCTCCCCTAGGCTAAGGCTAGGGCTCCCCTAGGCTAAGGCTAGGGCTCCCCTAGCCTTCAGGCTAGGGCACCCCTAGGCTTTAGGCTCCCCTAGGCTAAGGCTAGGGCTCCCCTAGGCTAAGGCTAGGGCTCCCCTAGCCTTCAGGCTAGGGCACCCCTAGGCTTTAGGCTCCCCTAGGCTAAGGCTAGGGCTCCCCTAGGCTAAGGCTAGGGCTCCCCTAGCCTTCAGGCTAGGGCACCCCTAGGCTTTAGGCTCCCCTAGGCTAAGGCTAGGGCTCCCCTAGGCTAAGGCTAGGGCTCCCCTAGCCTTCAGGCTAGGGCACCCCTAGGCTTTAGGCTCCCCTAGGCTAAGGCTAGGGCTCCCCTAGGCTAAGGCTAGGGCTCCCCTAGCCTTCAGGCTAGGGCACCCCTAGGCTTTAGGCTCCCCTAGGCTAAGGCTAGGGCTCCCCTAGGCTAAGACTAGGGCTCCCCTAGCCTTCAGGCTAGGGCACCCCTAGGCTTTAGGCTCCCCTAGGCTAAGGCTAGGGCTCCCCTAGGCTAAGGCTAGGGCTCCCCTAGCCTTCAGGCTAGGGCACCCCTAGGCTTTAGGCTCCCCTAGGCTAAGGCTAGGGCTCCCCTAGGCTAAGGCTAGGGCTCCCCTAGCCTTCAGGCTAGGGCACCCCTAGGCTTTAGGCTCCCCTAGGCTAAGGCTAGGGCTCCCCTAGGCTAAGGCTAGGGCTCCCCTAGCCTTCAGGCTAGGGCACCCCTAGGCTTTAGGCTCCCCTAGGCTAAGGCTAGGGCTCCCCTAGGCTAAGGCTAGGGCTCCCCTAGCCTTCAGGCTAGGGCACCCCTAGGCTTTAGGCTCCCCTAGGCTAAGGCTAGGGCTCCCCTAGGCTAAGGCTAGGGCTCCCCTAGCCTTCAGGCTAGGGCACCCCTAGGCTTTAGGCTCCCCTAGGCTAAGGCTAGGGCTCCCCTAGCCTTCAGGCTAGGGCACCCCTAGGCTTTAGGCTAGGGCTCCCCTAGGCTAAGGCTAGGGCTCCCCTAGCCTTCAGGCTAGGGCACCCCTAGGCTTTAGGGTAGGGCTCCCCTAGGCTAAGGCTAGGGCTCCCCTAGCCTTCAGGCTAGGGCACCCCTAGGCTTTAGGCTAGGGCTCCCCTAGGCTAAGGCTAGGGCTCCCCTAGCCTTCAGGCTAGGGCACCCCTAGGCTTTAGGCTAGGGCTCCACTAGGCTAAGGCTAGGGCTCCCCTAGCCTTCAGGCTAGGGCACCCCTAGGCTTTAGGCTAGGGCTCCCCTAGGCTAAGGCTAGGGCTCCCCTAGCCTTCAGGCTAGGGCACCCCTAGGCTTTAGGCTAGGGCTCCCCTAGGCTAAGGCTAGGGCTCCCCTAGCCTTCAGGCTAGGGCACCCCTAGGCTTTAGGCTAGGGCTCCCCTAGGCTAAGGCTAGGGCTCCCCTAGCCTTCAGGCTAGGGCACCCCTAGGCTTTAGGCTAGGGCTCCCCTAGGCTAAGGCTAGGGCTCCCCTAGCCTTCAGGCTAGGGCACCCCTAGGCTTTAGGCTAGGGCTCCCCTAGGCTAAGGCTAGGGCTCCCCTAGCCTTCAGGCTAGGGCACCCCTAGGCTTTAGGCTAGGGCTCCCCTAGGCTAAGGCTAGGGCTCCCCTAGCCTTCAGACTAGGGCACCCCTGGCTTTAGGCTAGGGCTCCCCTAGGCTAAGGCTAGGGCTCCCCTAGGCTAAAGCTAGGGCTCCCCTAGCCTTCAGGCTAGGGCACCCCTAGGCTTTAGGCTAGGGCTCCCCTAGGCTAAGGCTAGGGCTCCCCTAGCCTTCAGGCTAGGGCACCCCTAGGCTTTAGGCTAGGGCTCCCCTAGGCTAAGGCTAGGGCTCCCCTAGCTTTCAGGCTAGGGCACCCCTAGGCTTTAGGCTAGGACTCCCCTAGGCTAAGGCTAGGGCTCCCCTAGCCTTCAGGCTAGGGCACCCCTAGGCTTTAGGCTAGGGCTCCCCTAGGCTAAGGCTAGGGCTCCCCTAGCCTTCAGGCTAGGGCACCCCTAGGCTTTAGGCTAGGGCTCCCCTAGGCTAAGGCTAGGGCTCCCCTAGCCTTCAGGCTAGGGCACCCCTAGGCTTTAGGCTCCCCTAGGCTAAGGCTAGGGCTCCCCTAGCCTTCAGGCTAGGGCACCCCTAGGCTTTAGGCTCCCCTAGGCTAAGGCTAGGGCTCCCCTAGCCTTCAGGCTAGGGCACCCCTAGGCTTTAGGCTCCCCTAGGCTAAGGCTAGGGCTCCCCTAGCCTTCAGGCTAGGGCACCCCTAGGCTTTAGGCTCCCCTAGGCTAAGGCTAGGGCTCCCCTAGCCTTCAGGCTAGGGCACCCCTAGGCTTTAGGCTCCCCTAGGCTAAGGCTAGGGCTCCCCTAGCCTTCAGGCTAGGGCACCCCTAGGCTTTAGGCTCCCCTAGGCTAAGGCTAGGGCTCCCCTAGCCTTCAGGCTAGGGCACCCCTAGGCTTTAGGCTCCCCTAGGCTAAGGCTAGGGCTCCCCTAGCCTTCAGGCTAGGGCACCCCTAGGCTTTAGCCTCCCCTAGGCTAAGGCTAGGGCTCCCCTAGGCTAAGGCTAGGGCTCCCCTAGCCTTCAGGCTAGGGCACCCCTAGGCTTTAGGCTCCCCTAGGCTAAGGCTAGGGCTCCCCTAGGCTAAGGCTAGGGCTCCCCTAGCCTTCAGGCTAGGGCACCCCTAGGCTTTAGGCTCCCCTAGGCTAAGGCTAGGGCTCCCCTAGGCTAAGGCTAGGGCTCCCCTAGCCTTCAGGCTAGGGCACCCCTAGGCTTTAGGCTCCCCTAGGCTAAGGCTAGGGCTCCCCTAGGCTAAGGCTAGGGCTCCCCTAGCCTTCAGGCTAGGGCACCCCTAGGCTTTAGGCTCCCCTAGGCTAAGGCTAGGGCTCCCCTAGGCTAAGGCTAGGGCTCCCCTAACCTTCAGGCTAGGGCACCCCTAGGCTTTAGGCTCCCCTAGGCTAAGGCTAGGGCTCCCCTAGGCTAAGGCTAGGGCTCCCCTAGCCTTCAGGCTAGGGCACCCCTAGGCTTTAGGCTCCCCTAGGCTAAGGCTAGGGCTCCCCTAGGCTAAGGCTAGGGCTCCCCTAGCCTTCAGGCTAGGGCACCCCTAGGCTTTAGGCTCCCCTAGGCTAAGGCTAGGGCTCCCCTAGGCTAAGGCTAGGGCTCCCCTAGCCTTCAGGCTAGGGCACCCCTAGGCTTTAGGCTCCCCTAGGCTAAGGCTAGGGCTCCCCTAGGCTAAGGCTAGAGCTCCCCTAGCCTTCAGGCTAGGGCACCCCCAGGCTTTAGGCTCCCCTAGGCTAAGGCTAGTGCTCCCCTAGGCTAAGGCTAGGGCTCCCCTAGCCTTCAGGCTAGGGCACCCCTAGGCTTTAGGCTCCCCTAGGCTAAGGCTAGGGCTCCCCTAGGCTAAGGCTAGGGCTCCCCTAGCCTTCAGGCTAGGGCACCCCTAGGCTTTAGGCTCCCCTAGGCTAAGGCTAGGGCTCCCCTAGGCTAAGGCTAGGGCTCCCCTAGCCTTCAGGCTAGGGCACCCCTAGGCTTTAGGCTCCCCTAGGCTAAGGCTAGGGCTCCCCTAGGCTTAGGCTAGGGCTCCCCTAGCCTTCAGGCTAGGGCACCCCTAGGCTTTAGGCTCCCCTATGCTAAGGCTAGGGCTCCCCTAGGCTAAGGCTAGGGCTCCCCTAGCCTTCAGGCTAGGGCACCCCTAGGCTTTAGGCTCCCCTAGGCTAAGGCTAGGGCTCCCCTAGGCTAAGGCTAGGGCTCCCCTAGCCTTCAGGCTAGGGCACCCCTAGGCTTTAGGCTCCCCTAGGCTAAGGCTAGGGCTCCCCTAGGCTAAGGCTAGGGCTCCCCTAGCCTTCAGGCTAGGGCACCCCTAGGCTTTAGGCTCCCCTAGGCTAAGGCTAGGGCTCCCCTAGGCTAAGGCTAGGGCTCCCCTAGCCTTCAGGCTAGGGCACCCCTAGGCTTTAGGCTCCCCTAGGCTAAGGCTAGGGCTCCCCTAGGCTAAGGCTAGGGCTCCCCTAGCCTTCAGGCTAGGGCACCCCTAGGCTTTAGGCTCCCCTAGGTTAAGGCTAGGGCTCCCCTAGGCTAAGGCTAGGGCTCCCCTAGCCTTCAGGCTAGGAAACCCCTAGGCTTTAGGCTCCCCTAGGCTAAGGCTAGGGCTCCCCTAGGCTAAGGCTAGGGCTCCCCTAGCCTTCAGGCTAGGGCACCCCTAGGCTTTAGGCTCCCCTAGGCTAAGGCTAGGGCTCCCCTAGGCTAAAGCTAGGGCTCCCCTAGCCATCAGGCTAGGGCACCCCTAGGCTTTAGGCTCCCCTAGGCTAAGGCTAGGGCTCCCCTAGCCTTCAGGCTAGGGCACCCCTAGGCTTTATGCTAGGGCTCCCCTAGGCTAAGGCTAGGGCTCCCCTAGCCTTCAGGCTAGGGCACCCCTAGGCTTTAGGGTAGGGCTCCCTTAGGCTAAGTCTAGGGCTCCCCTAGCCTTCAGGCTAGGGCACCCCTAGGCTTTAGGCTAGGGCTCCCCTAGGCTAAGGCTAGGGCTCCCCTAGCCTTCAGGCTAGGGCAACCCTAGGCTTTAGGCTAGGGCTCCCCTAGGCTAAGGCTAGGGCTCCCCTAGCCTTCAGGCTAGGGCACCCCTAGGCTTTAGGCTCCCCTAGGCTAAGGCTAGGGCTCCCCTAGCCTTCAGGCTAGGGCACCCCTAGGCTTTAGGCTCCCCTAGGCTAAGGCTAGGGCTCCCCCAGCCTTAAGGCTAGGGCACCCCTAGGCTTTAGGCTAGGGCTCCCCTAGGCTAAGGCTAGGGCTCCCCTAGCCTTCAGGCTAGGGCACCCCTAGGCTTTAGGCTAGGGCTCCCCTAGGCTAAGGCTAGGGCTCCCCTAGCCTTCAGGCTAGGGCACCCCTAGGCTTTAGGCTAGGGCTCCCCTAGGCTAAGGCTAGGGCTCCCCTAGCCTTCAGGCTAGGGCACCCCTAGGCTTTAGGCTAGGGCTCCCCTAGGCTAAGGCTAGGGCTCCCCTAGCCTTCAGGCTAGGGCACCCCTAGGCTTTAGGCTAGGGCTCCCCTAGGCTAAGGCTAGGGCTCCCCTAGCCTTCAGGCTAGGGCACCCCTGGCTTTAGGCTAGGGCTCCCCTAGGCTAAGGCTAGGGCTCCCCTAGGCTAAGGCTAGGGCTCCCCTAGCCTTCAGGCTAGGGCACCCCTAGGCTTTAGGCTAGGGCTCCCCTAGGCTAAGGCTAGGGCTCCCCTAGCCTTCAGGCTAGGGCACCCCTAGGCTTTAGGCTAGGGCTCCCCTAGGCTAAGGCTAGGGCTCCCCTAGCCTTCAGGCTAGGGCACCCCTAGGCTTTAGGCTAGGGCTCCCCTAGGCTAAGGCTAGGGCTCCCCTAGCCTTCAGGCTAGGGCACCCCTAGGCTTTAGGCTAGGGCTCCCCTAGGCTAAGGCTAGGGCTCCCCTAGCCTTCAGGCTAGGGCACCCCTAGGCTTTAGGCTAGGGCTCCCCTAGGCTAAGGCTAGGGCTCCCCCAGCCTTCAGGCTAGGGCACCCCTAGGCTTTAGGCTCCCCTAGGCTAAGGCTAGGGCTCCCCCAGCCTTCAGGCTAGGGCACCCCTAGGCTTTAGGCTCCCCTAGGCTAAGGCTAGGGCTCCCCCAGCCTTCAGGCTAGGGCACCCCTAGGCTTTAGGCTCCCCTAGGCTAAGGCTAGGGCTCCCCCAGCCTTCAGGCTAGGGCACCCCTAGGCTTTAGGCTCCCCTAGGCTAAGGCTAGGGCTCCCCCAGCCTTAAGGCTAGGGCACCCCTAGGCTTTAGGCTCCCCTAGGCTAAGGCTCGGGCTCTCCTAGCCTTCAGGCTAGTGCACCCCTAGGCTTTAGGCTCCCCTAGGCTAAGGCTAGGGCTCCCCTAGCCTTCAGGCTAGGGCACCCCTAGGCATTAGGCTCCCCTAGGCTAAGGCTAGGGCTCCCCTAGCCTTCAGGCTAGGGCACTCCTAGGCTTTAGGCTCCCCTAGGCTAAGGCTAGGGCTCCCCTAGCCTTCAGGCTAGGGCACCCCTAGGCTTTAGGCTCCCCTAGGCTAAGGCTAGGGCTCCCTTAGCCTTCAGGCTAGGGCACCCCTAGGCTTTAGGCTTCCCTAGGCTAAGGCTAGGGCTCCCCTAGCCTTCAGGCTAGGGCACCCCTAGGCTTTAGGCTCCCCTAGGCTAAGGCTAGGGCTCCCCTAGCCTTCAGGCTAGGGCACCCCTAGGCTTTAGGCTCCCCTAGGCTAAGGCTAGGGCTCCCCTAGCCTTCAGGCTAGGGCACCCCTAGGCTTTAGGCTAGGGCTCCCCTAGGCTAAGGCTAGGGCTCCCCTAGCCTTCAGGCTAGGGCACCCCTAGGCTTTAGGCTAGGGCTCCCCTAGGCTAAGGCTAGGGCTCCCCTAGCCTTCAGGCTAGGGCATCCCTGGCTTTAGGCTAGGGCTCCCCTAGGCTAAAGCTAGGGCTCCCCTAGGCTAAGGCTAGGGCTCCCCTAGCCTTCAGGCTAGGGCACCCCTAGGCTTTAGGCTAGGGCTCCCCTAGGCTAAGGCTAGGGCTCCCCTAGCCTTCAGGCTAGGGCAACCCTAGGCTTTAGGCTAGGGCTCCCCTAGGCTAAGGCTAGGGCTCCCCTAGCCTTCAGGCTAGGGCACCCTTAGGCTTTAGGCTAGGGCTCCCCTAGGCTAAGGCTAGGGCTCCCCTAGCCTTCAGGCTAGGGCACCCCTAGGCTTTAGGCTAGGGCTCCCCTAGGCTAAGGCTAGGGCTCCCCTAGCCTTCAGGCTAGGGCACCCCTAGGCTTTAGGCTAGGGCTCCCCTAGGCTAAGGCTAGGGCTCCCCTAGCCTTCAGGCTAGGGCACCCCTAGGCTTTAGGCTAGGGCTCCCCTAGGCTAAGGCTAGGGCTCCCCTAGCCTTCAGGCTAGGGCACCCCTAGGCTTTAGGCTCCCCTAGGCTACGGCTAGGGCTCCCCTAGCCTTCAGGCTAGGGCACCCCTAGGCTTTAGGCTCCCCTAGGCTAAGGCTAGGGCTCCCCTAGCCTTCAGGCTAGGGCACCCCTAGGCTTTAGGCTCCCCTAGGCTAAGGCTAGGGCTCCCCTAGCCTTCAGTCTAGGGCACCCCTAGGCTTTAGGCTCCCCTAGGCTAAGGCTAGGGCTCCCCTTGCCTTCAGGCTAGGGCACCCCTAGGCTTTAGGCTCCCCTAGGCTAAGGCTAGGGCTCCCCTAGCCTTCAGGCTAGGGCACCCCTAGGCTTTAGGCTCCCCTAGGCTAAGGCTAGGGATCCCCTAGCCTTCAGGCTAGGGCACCCCTAGGCTTTAGGCTCCCCTAGGCTAAGGCTAGGGCTCCCCTAGCCTTCAGGCTAGGGCACCCCTAGGCTTTAGGCTCCCCTAGGCTAAGGCTAGGGCTCCCCTAGCTTTCAGGCTAGGGCACCCCTAGGCTTTAGGCTCCCCTAGGCTAAGGCTAGGGCTCCCCTAGCCTTCAGGCTAGGGCACCCCTAGGCTTTAGGCTCCCCTAGGCTAAGGCTAGGGCTCCCCTAGCCTTCAGGCTAGGGCACCCCTAGGCTTTAGGCTCCCCTAGGCTAAGGCTAGGGCTCCCCTAGCCTTCAGGCTAGGGCACCCCTAGGCTTTAGGCTCCCCTAGGCTAAGGCTAGGGTTCCCCTAGCCTTCAGGCTAGGGCACCCCTAGGCTTTAGGCTCCCCTAGCCTAAGGCTAGGGCTCCCCTAGCCTTCAGGCTAGGGCACCCCTAGGCTTTAGGCTCCCCTAGGCTAAGGCTAGGGCTCCCCTAGCCTTCAGGCTAGGGCACCCCTAGGCTTTAGGCTCCCCTAGGCTAAGGCTAGGGCTCCCCTAGCCTTCAGGCTAGGGCACCCCTAGGCTTTAGGCTCCCCTAGGCTAAGGCTAGGGCTCCCCTAGCCTTCAGGCTAGGGCACCCCTAGGCTTTAGGCTCCCCTAGGCTAAGGCTAGGGCTCCCCCAGCCTTCAGGCTAGGGCACCCCTAGGCTTTAGGCTCCCCTAGGCTAAGGCAAGGGCTCCCCCAGCCTTCAGGCTAGGGCACCCCTAGGCTTTAGGCTAGGGCTCCCCTAGGCTAAGGCTATGGCTCCCCTAGCCTTCAGCTATGGCACCCCTAGGCTTTAGGCTCCCCTAGGCTAAGGCTAGGGCTCCCCTAGCCTTCAGGCTAGGGCACCCCTAGGCTTTAGGCTCCCCTAGGCTAAGGCTAGGGCTCCCCCAGCCTTCAGGCTAGGGCACCCCTAGGCTTTAGGCTCCCCTAGGCTAAGGCTAGGGCTCCCCCAGCCTTCAGGCTAGGGCACCCCTAGGCTTTAGGCTCCCCTAGGCTAAGGCTAGGGCTCCCCCAGCCTTCAGGCTAGGGCAACCCTAGGCTTTAGGCTCCCCTAGGCTAAGGCTAGGGCTCCCCCAGCCTTCAGGCTAGGGCACCCCTAGGCTTTAGGCTCCCCTAGGCTAAGGCTAGGGCTCCCCCAGCATTCAGGCTAGGGCACCCCTAGGCTTTAGGCTCCCCTAGGCTAAGGCTAGGGCTCCCCTAGCCTTCAGGCTAGGGCACCCCTAGGCTTTAGGCTCCCCTAGGCTAAGGCTAGGGCTCTCCTAGCCTTCAGGCTAGGGCACCCCTAGGCTTTAGGCTCCCCTAGGCTAAGGCTAGGGCTCCCCTAGCCTTCAGGCTAGGGCACCCCTAGGCTTTAGGCTCCCCTAGCCTAAGGCTAGGGCTCCCCTAGCCTTCAGGCTAGGGCACCCCTAGGCTTTAGGCTCCCCTAGGCTAAGGCTAGGGCTCCCCTAGCCTTCAGGCTAGGGCACCCCTAGGCTTTAGGCTCCCCTAGGCTAAGGCTAGGGCTCCCCTAGCCTTCAGGCTAGGGCACCCCTAGGCTTTAGGCTCCCCTAGGCTAAGGCTAGGGCTCCCCTAGCCTTCAGGCTAGGGCACCCCTAGGCTTTAGGCTCCCCTAGGCTAAGGCTAGGGCTCCCCTAGACTTCAGGCTAGGGCACCCCTAGGCTTTAGGCTCCCCTAGGCTAAGGCTAGGGCTCCCCTAGCCTTCAGGCTAGGGCACCCCTAGGCTTTAGGCTCCCCTAGCCTAAGGCTAGGGCTCCCCTAGCCTTCAGGCTAGGGCACCCCTAGGCTTTAGGCTCCCCTAGGCTAAGGCTAGGGCTCCCCTAGCCTTCAGGCTAGGGCACCCCTAGGCTTTAGGCTCCCCTAGGCTAAGGCTAGGGCTCCCCTAGCCTTCAGGCTAGGGCACCCCTAGGCTTTAGGCTCCCCTAGGCTAAGGCTAGGGCTCTCCTAGCCTTCAGGCTAGGGCACCCCTAGGCTTTAGGCTCCCCTAGGCTAAGGCTAGGGCTCCCCTAGCCTTCAGGCTAGGGCACCCCTAGGCTTTAGGCTCCCCTAGCCTAAGGCTAGGGCTCCCCTAGCCTTCAGGCTAGGGCACCCCTAGGCTTTAGGCTCCCCTAGGCTAAGGCTAGGGCTCCCCTAGCCTTCAGGCTAGGGCACCCCTAGGCTTTAGGCTCCCCTAGGCTAAGGCTAGGGCTCCCCTAGCCTTCAGGCTAGGGCACCCCTAGGCTTTAGGCTCCCCTAGGCTAAGGCTAGGGCTCCCCTAGCCTTCAGGCTAGGGCACCCCTAGGCTTTAGGCTCCCCTAGGCTAAGGCTAGGGCTCCCCTAGCCTTCAGGCTAGGGCACCCCTAGGCTTTAGGCTCCCCTAGGCTAAGGCTAGGGCTCCCCTAGCCTTCAGGCTAGGGCACCCCTAGGCTTTAGGCTCCCCTAGCCTAAGGCTAGGGCTCCCCTAGCCTTCAGGCTAGGGCACCCCTAGGCTTTAGGCTCCCCTAGGCTAAGGCTAGGGCTCCCCTAGCCTTCAGGCTAGGGCACCCCTAGGCTTTAGGCTCCCCTAGGCTAAGGCTAGGGCTCCCCTAGCCTTCAGGCTAGGGCACCCCTAGGCTTTAGGCTCCCCTAGGCTAAGGCTAGGGCTCCCCTAGCCTTCAGGCTAGGGCACCCCTAGGCTTTAGGCTAGGGCTCCCCTAGGCTAAGGCTAGGGCTCCCCTAGCCTTCAGCTATGGCACCCCTAGGCTTTAGGCTCCCCTAGGCTAAGGCTAGGGCTCCCCCAGCCTTCAGGCTAGGGCACCCCTAGGCTTTAGGCTCCCCTAGGCTAAGGCTAGGGCTCCCCCAGCCTTCAGGCTAGGGCACCCCTAGGCTTTAGGCTCCCCTAGGCTAAGGCTAGGGCTCCCCCAGCCTTCAGGCTAGGGCACCCCTAGGCTTTAGGCTCCCCTAGGCTAAGGCTAGGGCTCCCCCAGCCTTCAGGCTAGGGCACCCCTAGGCTTTAGGCTCCCCTAGGCTAAGGCTAGGGCTCCCCCAGCCTTCAGGCTAGGGCACCCCTAGGCTTTAAGCTCCCCTAGGCTAAGGCTAGGGCTCCCCCAGCCTTAAGGCTAGGGCACCCCTAGGCTTTAGGCTCCCCTAGGCTAAGGCTCGGGCTCTCCTAGCCTTCAGGCTAGTGCACCCCTAGGCTTTAGGCTCCCCTAGGCTAAGGCTAGGACTCCCCTAGCCTTCAGGCTAGGGCACCCCTAGGCTTTAGGCTCCCCTAGGCTAAGGCTAGGGCTCCCCTAGCCTTCAGGCTAGGGCACCCCTAGGCTTTAGGCTCCCCTAGGCTAAGGCTAGGGCTCCCCTAGCCTTCAGGCTAGGGCACCCCTAGGCTTTAGGCTCCCCTAGGCTAAGGCTAGGGCTCCCTTAGCCTTCAGGCTAGGGCACCCCTAGGCTTTAGGCTCCCCTAGGCTAAGGCTAGGGCTCCCCTAGCCTTCAGGCTAGGGCACCCCTAGGCTTTAGGCTCCCCTAGGCTAAGGCTAGGGCTCCCCTAGCCTTCAGGCTAGGGCACCCCTAGGCTTTAGGCTCCCCTAGGCTAAGGCTAGGGCTCCCCCAGCCTTAAGGCTAGGGCACCCCTAGGCTTAGGCTAGGGCTCCCCTAGGCTAAGGCTAGGGCTCCCCTAGCCTTCAGGCTAGGGCACCCCTAGGCTTTAGGCTAGGGCTCCCCTATGCTAAGGCTAGGGCTCCCCTAGCCTTCAGGCTAGGGCACCCCTAGGCTTTAGGCTAGGACTCCCCTAGGCTAAGGCTAGGGCTCCCCTAGCCTTCAGGCTAGGGCACCCCTAGGCTTTAGGCTAGGGCTCCCCTAGGCTAAGGCTAGGGCTCCCCTAGCCTTCAGGCTAGGGCACCCCTAGGCTTTAGGCTAGGGCTCCCATAGGCTAAGGCTAGGGCTCCCCTAGCCTTCAGGCTAGGGCACCCCTAGGCTTTAGGCTCCCCTAGGCTAAGGCTAGGGCTCCCCTAGCCTTCAGGCTAGGGCACCCCTAGGCTTTAGGCTCCCCTAGGCTAAGGCTAGGGCTCCCCTAGCCTTCAGGCTAGGGCACCCCTAGGCTTTAGGCTCCCCTAGGCTAAGGCTAGGGCTCCCCTAGCCTTCAGGCTAGGGCACCCCTAGGCTTTAGGCTCCCCTAGGCTAAGGCTAGGGCTCCCCTTGCCTTCAGGCTAGGGCACCCCTAGGCTTTAGGCTCCCCTAGGCTAAGGCTAGGGCTCCCCTAGCCTTCAGGCTAGGGCACCCCTAGGCTTTAGGCTCCCCTAGGCTAAGGCTAGGGCTCCCCTAGCCTTCAGGCTAGGGCACCCCTAGGCTTTAGGCTCCCCTAGGCTAAGGCTAGGGCTCCCCTAGCCTTCAGGCTAGGGCACCCCTAGGCTTTAGGCTCCCCTAGGCTAAGGCTAGGGCTCCCCTAGCCTTCAGGCTAGGGCACCCCTAGGCTTTAGGCTCCCCTAGGCTAAGGCTAGGGCTCCCCTAGCCTTCAGGCTAGGGCACCCCTAGGCTTTAGGCTCCCCTAGGCTAAGGCTAGGGCTCCCCTAGCCTTCAGGCTAGGGCACCCCTAGGCTTTAGGCTCCCCTAGCCTAAGGCTAGGGCTCCCCTAGCCTTCAGGCTAGGGCACCCCTAGGCTTTAGGCTCCCCTAGGCTAAGGCTAGGGCTCCCCTAGCCTTCAGGCTAGGGCACCCCTAGGCTTTAGGCTCCCCTAGGCTAAGGCTAGGGTTCCCCTAGCCTTCAGGCTAGGGCACCCCTAGGCTTTAGGCTCCCCTAGCCTAAGGCTAGGGCTCCCCTAGCCTTCAGGCTAGGGCACCCCTAGGCTTTAGGCTCCCCTAGGCTAAGGCTAGGGCTCCCCTAGCCTTCAGGCTAGGGCACCCCTAGGCTTTAGGCTCCCCGTGGCTAAGGCTAGGGCTCCCCTAGCCTTCAGGCTAGGGCACCCCTAGGCTTTAGGCTCCCCTAGGCTAAGGCTAGGGCTCCCCTAGCCTTCAGGCTAGGGCACCCCTAGGCTTTAGGCTAGGGCTCCCCTAGGCTAAGGCTAGGGCTCCCATAGCCTTCAGCTATGGCACCCCTAGGCTTTAGGCTTCCCTAGGCTAAGGCTAGGGCTCCCCTAGCCTTCAGGCTAGGGCACCCCTAGGCTTTAGGCTCCCCTAGGCTAAGGCTAGGGCTCCCCCAGCCTTCAGGCTAGGGCACCCCTAGGCTTTAGGCTCCCCTAGGCTAAGGCTAGGGCTCCCCCAGCCTTCAGGCTAGGGCACCCCTAGGCTTTAGGCTCCCCTAGGCTAAGGCTAGGGCTCCCCCAGCCTTCAGGCTAGGGCACCCCTAGGCTTTAGGCTCCCCTAGGCTAAGGCTAGGGCTCCCCCAGCCTTCAGGCTAGGGCACCCCTAGGCTTTAGGCTCCCCTAGGCTAAGGCTAGGGCTCCCCTAGCCTTCAGGCTAGGGCACCCCTAGGCTTTAGGCTCCCCTAGGCTAAGGCTAGGGCTCTCCTAGCCTTCAGGCTAGGGCACCCCTAGGCTTTAGGCTCCCCTAGGCTAAGGCTAGGGCTCCCCTAACCTTCAGGCTAGGGCACCCCTAGGCTTTAGGCTCCCCTAGCCTAAGGCTAGGGCTCCCCTAGCCTTCAGGCTAGGGCACCCCTAGGCTTTAGGCTCCCCTAGGCTAAGGCTAGGGCTCCCCTAGCCTTCAGGCTAGGGCACCCCTAGGCTTTAGGCTCCCCTAGGCTAAGGCTAGGGCTCCCCTAGCCTTCAGGCTAGGGCACCCCTAGGCTTTAGGCTCCCCTAGGCTAAGGCTAGGGCTCCCCTAGCCTTCAGGCTAGGGCACCCCTAGGCTTTAGGCTCCCCTAGGCTAAGGCTAGGGCTCCCCTAGACTTCAGGCTAGGGCACCCCTAGGCTTTAGGCTCCCCTAGGCTAAGGCTAGGGCTCCCCTAGCCTTCAGGCTAGGGCACCCCTAGGCTTTAGGCTCCCCTAGCCTAAGGCTAGGGCTCCCCTAGCCTTCAGGCTAGGGCACCCCTAGGCTTTAGGCTCCCCTAGGCTAAGGCTAGGGCTCCCCTAGCCTTCAGGCTAGGGCACCCCTAGGCTTTAGGCTCCCCTAGGCTAAGGCTAGGGCTCCCCTAGCCTTCAGGCTAGGGCACCCCTAGGCTTTAGGCTCCCCTAGGCTAAGGCTAGGGCTCTCCTAGCCTTCAGGCTAGGGCACCCCTAGGCTTTAGGCTCCCCTAGGCTAAGGCTAGGGCTCCCCTAGCCTTCAGGCTAGGGCACCCCTAGGCTTTAGGCTCCCCTAGCCTAAGGCTAGGGCTCCCCTAACCTTCAGGCTAGGGCACCCCTAGGCTTTAGGCTCCCCTAGGCTAAGGCTAGGGCTCCCCTAGCCTTCAGGCTAGGGCACCCCTAGGCTTTAGGCTCCCCTAGGCTAAGGCTAGGGCTCCCCTAGCCTTCAGGCTAGGGCACCCCTAGGCTTTAGGCTCCCCTAGGCTAAGGCTAGGGCTCCCCTAGCCTTCAGGCTAGGGCACCCCTAGGCTTTAGGCTCCCCTAGGCTAAGGCTAGGGCTCCCCTAGCCTTCAGGCTAGGGCACCCCTAGGCTTTAGGCTCCCCTAGGCTAAGGCTAGGGCTCCCCTAGCCTTCAGGCTAGGGCACCCCTAGGCTTTAGGCTCCCCTAGCCTAAGGCTAGGGCTCCCCTAGCCTTCAGGCTAGGGCACCCCTAGGCTTTAGGCTCCCCTAGGCTAAGGCTAGGGCTCCCCTAGCCTTCAGGCTAGGGCACCCCTAGGCTTTAGGCTCCCCTAGGCTAAGGCTAGGGCTCCCCTAGCCTTCAGGCTAGGGCACCCCTAGGCTTTAGGCTCCCCTAGGCTAAGGCTAGGGCTCCCCTAGCCTTCAGGCTAGGGCACCCCTAGGCTTTAGGCTAGGGCTCCCCTAGGCTAAGGCTAGGGCTCCCCTAGCCTTCAGCTATGGCACCCCTAGGCTTTAGGCTCCCCTAGGCTAAGGCTAGGGCTCCCCTAGCCTTCAGGCTAGGGCACCCCTAGGCTTTAGGCTCCCCTAGGCTAAGGCTAGGGCTCCCCCAGCCTTCAGGCTAGGGCACCCCTAGGCTTTAGGCTCCCCTAGGCTAAGGCTAGGGCTCCCCCAGCCTTCAGGCTAGGGCACCCCTAGGCTTTAGGCTCCCCTAGGCTAAGGCTAGGGCACCCCCAGCCTTCAGGCTAGGGCACCCCTAGGCTTTAGGCTCCCCTAGGCTAAGGCTAGGGCTCCCCCAGCCTTCAGGCTAGGGCACCCCTAGGCTTTAGGCTCCCCTAGGCTAAGGCTAGGGCTCCCCCGGCCTTAAGGCTAGGGCACCCCTAGGCTTTAGGCTCCCCTAGGCTAAGGCTCGGGCTCTCCTAGCCTTCAGGCTAGTGCACCCCTAGGCTTTAGGCTCCCCTAGGCTAAGGCTAGGGCTCCCCTAGCCTTCAGGCTAGGGCACCCCTAGGCTTTAGGCTCCCCTAGGCTAAGGCTAGGGCTCCCCTAGCCTTCAGGCTAGGGCACCCCTAGGCTTTAGGCTCCCCTAGGCTAAGGCTAGGGCTCCCCTAGCCTTCAGGCTAGGGCACCCCTAGGCTTTAGGCTCCCCTAGGCTAAGGCTAGGGCTCCCTTAGCCTTCAGGCTAGGGCACCCCTAGGCTTTAGGCTCCCCTAGGCTAAGGCTAGGGCTCCCCTAGCCTTCAGGCTAGGGCACCCCTAGGCTTTAGGCTCCCCTAGGCTAAGGCTAGGGCTCCCCTAGCCTTCAGGCTAGGGCACCCCTAGGCTTTAGGCTCCCCTAGGCTAAGGCTAGGGCTCCCCTAGCCTTCAGGCTAGGGCACCCGTGGGCTTTAGGCTCCCCTAGGCTAAGGCCAGGGCTCCCCTAGCCTTCAGGCCAGGGCACCCCTAGGCTTTAGGCTCCCCTAGGCTAAGGCCAGGGCTCCCCTAGCCTTCAGGCCAGGGCACCCCTAGGCTTTAGGCTCCCCTAGGCTAAGGCTAGGGCTCCCCCAGCCTTCAGGCTAGGGCACCCCTAGGCTTTAGGCTCCCCTAGGCTAAGGCTAGGGCTCCCCTAGCCTTCAGGCTAGGGCACCCCTAGGCTTTAGGCTCCCCTAGGCTAAGGCTAGGGCTCCCCTAGCCTTCAGGCTAGGGCACCCCTAGGCTTTAGGCTCCCCTAGGCTAAGGCTAGGGCTCCCCTAGCCTTCAGGCTAGGGCACCCCTAGGCTTTAGGCTCCCCTAGGCTAAGGCTAGGGCTCCCCTAGCCTTCAGGCTAGGGCACCCCTAGGCTTTAGGCTCCCCTAGGCTAAGGCTAGGGCTCCCCTAGCCTTCAGGCTAGGGCACCCCTAGGCTTTAGGCTCCCCTAGGCTAAGGCTAGGGCTCCCCTAGCCTTCAGGCTAGGGCACCCCTAGGCTTTAGGCTCCCCTAGGCTAAGGCTAGGGCTCCCCTAGCCTTCAGGCTAGGGCACCCCTAGGCTTTAGGCTCCCCTAGGCTAAGGCTAGGGCTCCCCTAGCCTTCAGGCTAGGGCACCCCTAGGCTTTAGGCTCCCCTAGGCTAAGGCTAGGGTTCCCCTAGCCTTCAGGCTAGGGCACCCCTAGGCTTTAGGCTCCCCTAGCCTAAGGCTAGGGCTCCCCTAGCCTTCAGGCTAGGGCACCCCTAGGCTTTAGGCTCCCCTAGGCTAAGGCTAGGGCTCCCCTAGCCTTCAGGCTAGGGCACCCCTAGGCTTTAGGCTCCCCTAGGCTAAGGCTAGGGCTCCCCTAGCCTTCAGGCTAGGGCACCCCTAGGCTTTAGGCTCCCCTAGGCTAAGGCTAGGGCTCCCCTAGCCTTCAGGCTAGGGCACCCCTAGGCTTTAGGCTAGGGCTCCCCTAGGCTAAGGCTAGGGCTCCCATAGCCTTCAGCTATGGCACCCCTAGGCTTTAGGCTTCCCTAGGCTAAGGCTAGGGCTCCCCTAGCCTTCAGGCTAGGGCACCCCTAGGCTTTAGGCTCCCCTAGGCTAAGGCTAGGGCTCCCCCAGCCTTCAGGCTAGGGCACCCCTAGGCTTTAGGCTCCCCTAGGCTAAGGCTAGGGCTCCCCCAGCCTTCAGGCTAGGGCACCCCTAGGCTTTAGGCTCCCCTAGGCTAAGGCTAGGGCTCCCCCAGCCTTCAGGCTAGGGCACCCCTAGGCTTTAGGCTCCCCTAGGCTAAGGCTAGGGCTCCCCCAGCCTTCAGGCTAGGGCACCCCTAGGCTTTAGGCTCCCCTAGGCTAAGGCTAGGGCTCCCCTAGCCTTCAGGCTAGGGCACCCCTAGGCTTTAGGCTCCCCTAGGCTAAGGCTAGGGCTCTCCTAGCCTTCAGGCTAGGGCACCCCTAGGCTTTAGGCTCCCCTAGGCTAAGGCTAGGGCTCCCCTAGCCTTCAGGCTAGGGCACCCCTAGGCTTTAGGCTCCCCTAGCCTAAGGCTAGGGCTCCCCTAGCCTTCAGGCTAGGGCACCCCTAGGCTTTAGGCTCCCCTAGGCTAAGGCTAGGGCTCCCCTAGCCTTCAGGCTAGGGCACCCCTAGGCTTTAGGCTCCCCTAGGCTAAGGCTAGGGCTCCCCTAGCCTTCAGGCTAGGGCACCCCTAGGCTTTAGGCTCCCCTAGGCTAAGGCTAGGGCTCCCCTAGCCTTCAGGCTAGGGCACCCCTAGGCTTTAGGCTCCCCTAGGCTAAGGCTAGGGCTCCCCTAGACTTCAGGCTAGGGCACCCCTAGGCTTTAGGCTCCCCTAGGCTAAGGCTAGGGCTCCCCTAGCCTTCAGGCTAGGGCACCCCTAGGCTTTAGGCTCCCCTAGCCTAAGGCTAGGGCTCCCCTAGCCTTCAGGCTAGGGCACCCCTAGGCTTTAGGCTCCCCTAGGCTAAGGCTAGGGCTCCCCTAGCCTTCAGGCTAGGGCACCCCTAGGCTTTAGGCTCCCCTAGGCTAAGGCTAGGGCTCCCCTAGCCTTCAGGCTAGGGCACCCCTAGGCTTTAGGCTCCCCTAGGCTAAGGCTAGGGCTCTCCTAGCCTTCAGGCTAGGGCACCCCTAGGCTTTAGGCTCCCCTAGGCTAAGGCTAGGGCTCCCCTAGCCTTCAGGCTAGGGCACCCCTAGGCTTTAGGCTCCCCTAGCCTAAGGCTAGGGCTCCCCTAGCCTTCAGGCTAGGGCACCCCTAGGCTTTAGGCTCCCCTAGGCTAAGGCTAGGGCTCCCCTAGCCTTCAGGCTAGGGCACCCCTAGGCTTTAGGCTCCCCTAGGCTAAGGCTAGGGCTCCCCTAGCCTTCAGGCTAGGGCACCCCTAGGCTTTAGGCTCCCCTAGCCTAAGGCTAGGGCTCCCCTAGCCTTCAGGCTAGGGCACCCCTAGGCTTTAGGCTCCCCTAGGCTAAGGCTAGGGCTCCCCTAGCCTTCAGGCTAGGGCACCCCTAGGCTTTAGGCTCCCCTAGGCTAAGGCTAGGGCTCCCCTAGCCTTCAGGCTAGGGCACCCCTAGGCTTTAGGCTCCCCTAGGCTAAGGCTAGGGCTCCCCTAGCCTTCAGGCTAGGGCACCCCTAGGCTTTAGGCTAGGGCTCCCCTAGGCTAAGGCTAGGGCTCCCCTAGCCTTCAGCTATGGCACCCCTAGGCTTTAGGCTCCCCTAGGCTAAGGCTAGGGCTCCCCTAGCCTTCAGGCTAGGGCACCCCTAGGCTTTAGGCTCCCCTAGGCTAAGGCTAGGGCTCCCCCAGCCTTCAGGCTAGGGCACCCCTAGGCTTTAGGCTCCCCTAGGCTAAGGCTAGGGCTCCCCCAGCCTTCAGGCTAGGGCACCCCTAGGCTTTAGGCTCCCCTAGGCTAAGGCTAGGGCTCCCCCAGCCTTCAGGCTAGGGCACCCCTAGGCTTTAGGCTCCCCTAGGCTAAGGCTAGGGCTCCCCCAGCCTTCAGGCTAGGGCACCCCTAGGCTTTAGGCTCCCCTAGGCTAAGGCTAGGGCTCCCCCGGCCTTAAGGCTAGGGCACCCCTAGGCTTTAGGCTCCCCTAGGCTAAGGCTCGGGCTCTCCTAGCCTTCAGGCTAGTGCACCCCTAGGCTTTAGGCTCCCCTAGGCTAAGGCTAGGGCTCCCCTAGCCTTCAGGCTAGGGCACCCCTAGGCTTTAGGCTCCCCTAGGCTAAGGCTAGGGCTCCCCTAGCCTTCAGGCTAGGGCACCCCTAGGCTTTAGGCTCCCCTAGGCTAAGGCTAGGGCTCCCCTAGCCTTCAGGCTAGGGCACCCCTAGGCTTTAGGCTCCCCTAGGCTAAGGCTAGGGCTCCCTTAGCCTTCAGGCTAGGGCACCCCTAGGCTTTAGGCTCCCCTAGGCTAAGGCTAGGGCTCCCCTAGCCTTCAGGCTAGGGCACCCCTAGGCTTTAGGCTCCCCTAGGCTAAGGCTAGGGCTCCCCTAGCCTTCAGGCTAGGGCACCCCTAGGCTTTAGGCTCCCCTAGGCTAAGGCTAGGGCTCCCCTAGCCTTCAGGCTAGGGCACCCGTGGGCTTTAGGCTCCCCTAGGCTAAGGCTAGGGCTCCCCTAGCCTTCAGGCTAGGGCACCCCTGGGCTTTAGGCTCCCCTAGGCTAAGGCTAGGACTCCCCTAGCCTTCAGGCTAGGGCACCCCTGGGCTTTAGGCTCCCCTAGGCTAAGGCTAGGGCTCCCCTAGCCTTCAGGCTAGGGCACCCCTGGGCTTTAGGCTCCCCTAGGCTAAGGCTAGGGATCCCCTAGCCTTCAGGCTAGGGCACCCCTGGGCTTTAGGCTCCCCTAGGCTAAGGCTAGGGCTCCCCTAGCCTTCAGGCTAGGGCACCCCTGGACTTTAGGCTCCCCTAGGCTAAGGCTAGGGCTCCCCTAGCCTTCAGGATAGGGCACCCCTGGGCTTTAGGCTCCCCTAGGCTAAGGCTAGGGCTCCCCTAGCCTTCAGGTTAGGGCACCCCTAGGCTTTAGGCTAGGTCTCCCCTAGGCTAAGGCTAGGGCTCCCCTAGCCTTCAGGCTAGGGCACCCCTGGGCTTTAGGCTCCCCTAGGCTAAGGCTAGGGCTCCCCTAGCCTTCAGGCTAGGGCACCCCTGGGCTTTAGGCTCCCCTAGGCTAAGGCTAGGGCTCCCCTAGCCTTCAGGCTAGGGCACCCCTGGGCTTTAGGCTCCCCTAGGCTAAGGCTAGGGCTCCCCTAGCCTTCAGGATAGGGCACCCCTGGGCTTTAGGCTCCCCTAGGCTAAGGCTAGGGCTCCCCTAGCCTTCAGGTTAGGGCACCCCTAGGCTTTAGGCTAGGGCTCCCCTAGGCTAAGGCTAGGGCTCCCCTAGCCTTCAGGCTAGGGCACCCCTGGGCTTTAGGCTCCCCTAGGCTAAGGCTAGGGTTCCACTAGCCTTCAGGCTAGGGCACCCCTAGGCTTTAGGCTCCCCTAGGCTAAGGCTAGGGCTCCCCTAGCCTTCAGGCTAGGGCACCCCTAGGCTTTAGGCTCCCCTAGACTAAGGCTAGGGCTCCCCTAGCCTTCAGGCTAGGGCACCCCTAGGCTTTAGGCTCCCCTAGGCTAAGGCTAGGGCTCCCCTAGCCTTCAGGCTAGGGCACCCCTAGGCTTTAGGCTCCCCTAGGCTAAGGCTAGGGCTCCCCTAGCCTTCAGGCTAGGGCACCCCTAGGTTTTAGGCTCGGGCTCCCCTAGGCTAAGGCTAGGGCTCCCCTAGCCTTCAGGCTAGAGCACCCCTAGGCTTTAGGCTCGGGCTCCACTAGGCTAAGGCTAGGGCTCCCCTAGCCTTCAGGTTGGGCACCCCTAGGCTTTAGGCTAGGGCTCCCCTAGGCTAAGGCTAGGGCTCCCCTAGCCTTCAGGCTAGGGCACCCCTAGGCTTTAGGCTAGGGCTCCCCTAGGCTAAGGCTAGGGCTCCCCTAGCCTTCAGGCTAGGGCACCCCTAGACTTTAGGCTAGGGCTCCCCTAGGCTAAGGCTAGGGCTCCCCTAGCCTTCAGGCTAGGGCACCCCTAGGCTTTAGGCTAGGGCTCCCCTAGGCTAAGGCTAGGGCTCCCCTAGCCTTCAGGCTAGGGCACCCCTAGGCTTTAGGCTAGGGCTCCCCTAGGCTAAGGCTAGGGCTCCCCTAGCCTTCAGGCTAGGGCACCCCTAGGCTTTAGGCTAGGGCTCCCCTAGGCTAAGGCTAGGGCTCCCCTAGCCTTCAGGCTAGGGCACCCCTAGGCTTTAGGCTAGGGCTCCCCTAGGCTAAGGCTAGGGCTCCCCTAGCCTTCAGGCTAGGGCACCCCTAGGCTTTAGGCTAGGGCTCCCCTAGGCTAAGGCTAGGGCTCCCCTAGCCTTCAGACTAGGGCACCCCTAGGCTTTAGGCTAGGGCTCCCCTAGGCTAAGGCTAGGGCTCCCCTAGCCTTCAGGCTAGGGCACCCCTAGGCTTTAGGCTAGGGCTCCCCTAGGCTTTAGGCTCCCCTAGGCTAAGGCTAGGGCTCCCCTAGCCTTCAGGCTAGGGCACCCCTAGGCTTTAGGCTCCCCTAGGCTAAGGCTAGGGCTCCCCTAGCCTTCAGGCTAGGGCACCCCTAGGCTTTAGGCTCCCCTAGGCTAAGGCTAGGGCTCCCCTAGCCTTCAGGCTAGGGCACCCCTAGGCTTTAGGCTCCCCTAGGCTAAGGCTAGGGCTCCCCTAGCCTTCAGGCTAGGGCACCCCTAGGCTTTAGGCTCCCCTAGGCTAAGGCTAGGGCTCCCCTAGCCTTCAGGCTAGGGCACCCCTAGGCTTTAGGCTCCCCTAGGCTAAGGCTAGGGCTCCCCTAGCCTTCAGGCTAGGGCACCCCTAGGCTTTAGGCTCCCCTAGGCTAAGGCTAGGGCTCCCCTAGCCTTCAGGCTAGGGCACCCCTAGGCTTTAGGTTCCCCTAGGCTAAGGCTAGGGCTCCCCTAGCCTTCAGGCTAGGGCACCCCTAGGCTTTAGGCTCCCCTAGGCTAAGGCTAGGGCTCCCCTAGCCTTCAGGCTAGGGCACCCCTAGGCTTTAGGCTCCCCTAGGCTAAGGCTAGGGCTCCCCTAGCCTTCAGGCTAGGGCACCCCTAGGCTTTAGGCTCCCCTAGGCTAAGGCTAGGGCTCCCCTAGCCTTCAGGCTAGGGCACCCCTAGGCTTTAGGCTCCCCTAGGCTAAGGCTAGGGCTCCCCTAGCCTTCAGGCTAGGGCACCCCTAGGCTTTAGGCTCCCCTAGGCTAAGGCTAGGGCTCCCCTAGCCTTCAGGCTAGGGCACCCCTAGGCTTTAGGCTCCCCTAGGCTAAGGCTAGGGCTCCCCTAGCCTTCAGGCTAGGGCACCCCTAGGCTTTAGGCTCCCCTAGGCTAAGGCTAGGGCTCCCCTAGCCTTCAGGCTAGGGCACCCCTAGGCTTTAGGCTCCCCTAGGCTAAGGCTAGGGCTCCCCTAGCCTTCAGGCTAGGGCACCCCTAGGCTTTAGGCTCCCCTAGGCTAAGGCTAGGGCTCTCCTAGCCTTCAGGCTAGGGCACCCCTAGGCTTTAGGCTCCCCTAGGCTAAGGCTAGGGCTCCCCTAGCCTTCAGGCTAGGGCACCCCTAGGCTTTAGGCTCCCCTAGCCTAAGGCTAGGGCTCCCCTAGCCTTCAGGCTAGGGCACCCCTAGGCTTTAGGCTCCCCTAAGCTAAGGCTAGGGCTCCCCTAGCCTTCAGGCTAGGGCACCCCTAGGCTTTAGGCTCCCCTAGGCTAAGGCTAGGGCTCCCCTAGCCTTCAGGCTAGGGCACCCCTAGGCTTTAGGCTCCCCTAGGCTAAGGCTAGGGCTCCCCTAGCCTTCAGGCTAGGGCACCCCTAGGCTTTAGGCTCCCCTAGGCTAAGGCTAGGGCTCCCCTAGACTTCAGGCTAGGGCACCCCTAGGCTTTAGGCTCCCCTAGGCTAAGGCTAGGGCTCCCCTAGCCTTCAGGCTAGGGCACATCTAGGCTTTAGGCTCCCCTAGCCTAAGGCTAGGGCTCCCCTAGCCTTCAGGCTAGGGCACCCCTAGGCTTTAGGCTCCCCTAGGCTAAGGCTAGGGCTTCTCTAGCCTTCAGGCTAGGGCACCCCTAGGCTTTAGGCTCCAATAGGCTAAGGCTAGGGCTCCCCTAGCCTTCAGGCTAGGGCACCCCTAGGCTTTAGGCTCCCCTAGGCTAAGGCTAGGGCTCTCCTAGCCTTCAGGCTAGGGCACCCCTAGGCTTTAGGCTCCCCTAGGCTAAGGCTAGGGCTCCCCTAGCCTTCAGGTTGGGCACCCATAGGCTTTAGGCTCCCCTAGCCTAAGGCTAGGGCTCCCCTAGCCTTCAGGCTAGGGCACCCCTAGGCTTTAGGCTCCCCTAGGCTAAGGCTAGGGCTCCCCTAGCCTTCAGGCTAGGGCACCCCTAGGCTTTAGGCTCCCCTAGGCTAAGGCTAGGGCTCCCCTAGCCTTCAGGCTAGGGCACCCCTAGGCTTTAGGCTCCCCTAGCCTAAGGCTAGGGCTCCGCTAGCCTTCAGGCTAGGGCACCCCTAGGCTTTAGGCTCCCCTAGGCTAAGGCTAGGGCTCCCCTAGCCTTCAGGCTAGGGCACCCCTAGGCTTTAGGCTCCCCTAGGCTAAGGCTAGGGCTCCCCTAGCCTTCAGGCTAGGGCACCCCTAGGCTTTAGGCTCCCCTAGGCTAAGGCTAGGGCTCCCCTAGCCTTCAGGCTAGGGCACCCCTAGGCTTTAGGCTAGGGCTCCCCTAGGCTAAGGCTAGGGCTCCCCTAGCCTTCAGCTATGGCACCCCTAGGCTTTAGGCTCCCCTAGGCTAAGGCTAGGGCTCCCCTAGCCTTCAGGCTAGGGCACCCCTAGGCTTTAGGCTCCCCTAGGCTAAGGCTAGGGCTCCCCCAGCCTTCAGGCTAGGGCACAACTAGGCTTTAGGCTCCCCTAGGCTAAGGCTAGGGCTCCCCCGGCCTTAAGGCTAGGGCACCCCTAGGCTTTAGGCTCCCCTAGGCTAAGGCTCGGGCTCTCCTAGCCTTCAGGCTAGTGCACCCCTAGGCTTTAGGCTCCCCTAGGCTAAGGCTAGGGCTCCCCTAGCCTTCAGGCTAGGGCACCCCTAGGCTTTAGGCTCCCCTAGGCTAAGGCTAGGGCTCCCCCGGCCTTAAGGCTAGGGCACCCCTAGGCTTTAGGCTCCCCTAGGCTAAGGCTCGGGCTCTCCTAGCCTTCAGGCTAGGGCACCCCTGGGCTTTAGGCTCCCCTAGGCTAAGGCTAGGACTCCCCTAGCCTTCAGGCTAGGGCACCCCTGGGCTTTAGGCTCCCCTAGGCTAAGGCTAGGGCTCCCCTAGCCTTCAGGCTAGGGCACCCCTGGGCTTTAGGCTCCCCTAGGCTAAGGCTAGGGATCCCCTAGCCTTCAGGCTAGGGCACCCCTGGGCTTTAGGCTCCCCTAGGCTAAGGCTAGGGCTCCCCTAGCCTTCAGGCTAGGGCACCCCTGGGCTTTAGGCTCCCCTAGGCTAAGGCTAGGGCTCACCTAGCCTTCAGGATAGGGCACCCCTGGGCTTTAGGCTCCCCTAGGCTAAGGCTAGGGCTCCCCTAGCCTTCAGGTTAGGGCACCCCTAGGCTTTAGGCTAGGGCTCCCCTAGGCTAAGGCTAGGGCTCCCCTAGCCTTCAGGCTAGGGCACCCCTGGGCTTTAGGCTCCCCTAGGCTAAGGCTAGGGCTCCCCTAGCCTTCAGGCTAGGGCACCCCTGGGCTTTAGGCTCCCCTAGGCTAAGGCTAGGGATCCCCTAGCCTTCAGGCTAGGGCACCCCTGGGCTTTAGGCTCCCCTAGGCTAAGGCTAGGGCTCCCCTAGCCTTCAGGCTAGGGCACCCCTGGGCTTTAGGCTCCCCTAGGCTAAGGCTAGGGCTCCCCTAGCCTTCAGGATAGGGCACCCCTGGGCTTTAGGCTCCCCTAGGCTAAGGCTCGGGCTCTCCTAGCCTTCAGGCTAGTGCACCCCTAGGCTTTAGGCTCCCCTAGGCTAAGGCTAGGGCTCCCCTAGCCTTCAGGCTAGGGCACCCCTAGGCTTTAGGCTCCCCTAGGCTAAGGCTAGGGCTCCCCCGGCCTTAAGGCTAGGGCACCCCTAGGCTTTAGGCTCCCCTAGGCTAAGGCTAGGGCTCACCTAGCCTTCAGGATAGGGCACCCCTGGGCTTTAGGCTCCCCTAGGCTAAGGCTAGGGCTCCCCTAGCCTTCAGGCTAGGGCACCCCTGGGCTTTAGGCTCCCCTAGGCTAAGGCTAGGGCTCCACTAGCCTTCAGGCTAGGGCACCCCTAGGCTTTAGGCTCCCCTAGGCTAAGGCCAGGGCTCCCCTAGCCTTCAGGCTAGGGCACCCCTAGGCTTTAGGCTCCCCTAGACTAAGGCTAGGGCTCCCCTAGCCTTCAGGCTAGGGCACCCCTAGGCTTTAGGCTCCCCTAGGCTAAGGCTAGGGCTCCCCTAGCCTTCAGGCTAGGGCACCCCTAGGCTTTAGGCTCCCCTAGGCTAAGGCTAGGGCTCCCCTAGCCTTCAGGCTAGGGCACCCCTAGGTTTTAGGCTCGGGCTCCCCTAGGCTAAGGCTAGGGCTCCCCTAGCCTTCAGGCTAGAGCACCCCTAGGCTTTAGGCTCGGGCTCCCCTAGGCTAAGGCTAGGGCTCCCCTAGCCTTCAGGTTGGGCACCCCTAGGCTTTAGGCTAGGGCTCCCCTAGGCTAAGGCTAGGGCTCCCCTAGCCTTCAGGCTAGGGCACCCCTAGGCTTTAGGCTAGGGCTCCCCTAGGCTAAGGCTAGGGCTCCCCTAGCCTTCAGGCTAGGGCACCCCTAGACTTTAGGCTAGGGCTCCCCTAGGCTAAGGCTAGGGCTCCCCTAGCCTTCAGGCTAGGGCACCCCTAGGCTTTAGGCTAGGGCTCCCCTAGGCTAAGGCTAGGGCTCCCCTAGCCTTCAGGCTAGGGCACCTCTAGGCTTTAGGCTAGGGCTCCCCTAGGCTAAGGCTAGGGCTCCCCTAGCCTTCAGGCTAGGGCACCCCTAGGCTTTAGGCTAGGGCTCCCCTAGGCTAAGGCTAGGGCTCCCCTAGCCTTCAGGCTAGGGCACCCCTAGGCTTTAGGCTAGGGCTCCCCTAGGCTAAGGCTAGGGCTCCCCTAGCCTTCAGGCTAGGGCACCCCTAGGCTTTAGGCTAGGGCTCCCCTAGGCTAAGGCTAGGGCTCCCCTAGCCTTCAGACTAGGGCACCCCTAGGCTTTAGGCTAGGGCTCCCCTAGGCTAAGGCTAGGGCTCCCCTAGCCTTCAGGCTAGGGCACCCCTAGGCTTTAGGCTAGGGCTCCCCTAGGCTTTAGGCTCCCCTAGGCTAAGGCTAGGGCTCCCCTAGCCTTCAGGCTAGGGCACCCCTAGGCTTTAGGCTCCCCTAGGCTAAGGCTAGGGCTCCCCTAGCCTTCAGGCTAGGGCACCCCTAGGCTTTAGGCTCCCCTAGGCTAAGGCTAGGGCTCCCCTAGCCTTCAGGCTAGGGCACCCCTAGGCTTTAGGCTCCCCTAGGCTAAGGCTAGGGCTCCCCTAGCCTTCAGGCTAGGGCACCCCTAGGCTTTAGGCTCCCCTAGGCTAAGGCTAGGGCTCCCCTAGCCTTCAGGCTAGGGCACCCCTAGGCTTTAGGCTCCCCTAGGCTAAGGCTAGGGCTCCCCTAGCCTTCAGGCTAGGGCACCCCTAGGCTTTAGGCTCCCCTAGGCTAAGGCTAGGGCTCCCCTAGCCTTCAGGCTAGGGCACCCCTAGGCTTTAGGCTCCCCTAGGCTAAGGCTAGGGCTCCCCTAGCCTTCAGGCTAGGGCACCCCTAGGCTTTAGGCTCCCCTAGGCTAAGGCTAGGGCTCCCCTAGCCTTCAGGCTAGGGCACCCCTAGGCTTTAGGCTCCCCTAGGCTAAGGCTAGGGCTCCCCTAGCCTTCAGGCTAGGGCACCCCTAGGCTTTAGGCTCCCCTAGGCTAAGGCTAGGGCTCCCCTAGCCTTCAGGCTAGGGCACCCCTAGGCTTTAGGCTCCCCTAGGCTAAGGCTAGGGCTCCCCTAGCCTTCAGGCTAGGGCACCCCTAGGCTTTAGGCTCCCCTAGGCTAAGGCTAGGGCTCCCCTAGCCTTCAGGCTAGGGCACCCCTAGGCTTTAGGCTCCCCTAGGCTAAGGCTAGGGCTCCCCTAGCCTTCAGGCTAGGGCACCCCTAGGCTTTAGGCTCCCCTAGGCTAAGGCTAGGGCTCCCCTAGCCTTCAGGCTAGGGCACCCCTAGGCTTTAGGCTCCCCTAGGCTAAGGCTAGGGCTCCCCTAGCCTTCAGGCTAGGGCACCCCTAGGCTTTAGGCTCCCCTAGGCTAAGGCTAGGGCTCCCCTAGCCTTCAGGCTAGGGCACCCCTAGGCTTTAGGCTCCCCTAGGCTAAGGCTAGGGCTCCCCTTGCCTTCAGGCTAGGGCACCCCTAGGCTTTAGGCTCCCCTAGGCTAAGGCTAGGGCTCCCCTAGCCTTCAGGCTAGGGCACCCCTAGGCTTTAGGCTCCCCTAGGCTAAGGCTAGGGCTCCCCTAGCCTTCAGGCTAGGGCACCCCTAGGCTTTAGGCTCCCCTAGGCTAAGGCTAGGGCTCCCCTAGCCTTCAGGCTAGGGCACCCCTAGGCTTTAGGCTCCCCTAGGCTAAGGCTAGGGCTCCCCTAGCCTTCAGGCTAGGGCACCCCTAGGCTTTAGGCTCCCCTAGGCTAAGGCTAGGGCTCCCCTAGCCTTCAGGCTAGGGCACCCCTAGGCTTGAGGCTCCCCTAGGCTAAGGCTAGGGCTCCCCTAGCCTTCAGGCTAGGGCACCCCTAGGCTTTAGGCTCCCCTAGGCTAAGGCTAGGGCTCCCCTAGCCTTCAGGCTAGGGCACCCCTAGGCTTTAGGCTCCCCTAGGCTAAGGCTAGGGTTCCCCTAGCCTTCAGGCTAGGGCACCCCTAGGCTTTAGGCTCCCCTAGCCTAAGGCTAGGGCTCCCCTAGCCTTCAGGCTAGGGCACCCCTAGGCTTTAGGCTCCCCTAGGCTAAGGCTAGGGCTCCCCTAGCCTTCAGGCTAGGGCACCCCTAGGCTTTAGGCTCCCCTAGGCTAAGGCTAGGGCTCCCCTAGCCTTCAGGCTAGGGCACCCCTAGGCTTTAGGCTCCCCTAGGCTAAGGCTAGGGCTCCCCTAGCCTTCAGGCTAGGGCACCCCTAGGCTTTAGGCTAGGGCTCCCCTAGGCTAAGGCTAGGGCTCCCCTAGCCTTCAGCAATGGCACCCCTAGGCTTTAGGCTCCCCTAGGCTAAGGCTAGTGCTCCCCTAGCCTTCAGGCTAGGGCACCCCTAGGCTTTAGGCTCCCCTAGGCTAAGGCTAGGGCTCCCCCAGCCTTCAGGCTAGGGCACCCCTAGGCTTTAGGCTCCCCTAGGCTAAGGCTAGGGCTCCCCCAGCCTTCAGGCTAGGGCACCCCTAGGCTTTAGGCTCCCCTAGGCTAAGGCTAGGGCTCCCCTAGCCTTCAGGCTAGGGCACCCCTAGGCTTTAGGCTCCCCTAGGCTAAGGCTAGGGCTCTCCTAGCCTTCAGGCTAGGGCACCCCTAGGCTTTAGGCTCCCCTAGGCTAAGGCTAGGGCTCCCCTAGCCTTCAGGCTAGGGCACCCCTAGGCTTTAGGCTCCCCTAGCCTAAGGCTAGGGCTCCCCTAGCCTTCAGGCTAGGGCACCCTAGGCTTTAGGCTCCCCTAGCCTAAGGCTAGGGCTCCCCTAGCCTTCAGGCTAGGGCACCCCTAGGCTTTAGGCTCCCCTAGCCTAAGGCTAGGGCTCCCATAGCCTTCAGGCTAGGGCACCCCTAGGCTTTAGGCTCCCCTAGGCTAAGGCTAGGGCTCCCCTAGCCTTCAGGCTAGGGCACCCCTAGGCTTTAGGCTCCCCTAGGCTAAGGCTAGGGCTCCCCTAGACTTCAGGCTAGGGCACCCCTAGGCTTTAGGCTCCCCTAGGCTAAGGCTAGGGCTCCCCTAGCCTTCAGGCTAGGGCACCCCTAGCCTTCAGGCTAGGGCACCCCTAGGCTTTAGGCTCCCCTAGCCTAAGGCTAGGGCTCCCCTAGCCTTCAGGATAGGGCACCCCTAGGCTTTAGGCTCCCCTAGGCTAAGGCTAGGGCTCCCCTAGCCTTCAGGCTAGGGCACCCTTAGGCTTTAGGCTCCCCTAGGCTAAGGCTAGCGCTCCCCTAGCCTTCAGGCTAGGGCACCCCTAGGCTTTAGGCTCCCCTAGGCTAAGGCTAGGGCTCTCCTAGCCTTCAGGCTAGGGCAACCCTAGGCTTTAGGCTCCCCTAGGCTAAGGCTAGGGCTCCCCTAGCCTTCAGGCTAGGGAACCCCTAGGCTTTAGGCTCCCCTAGCCTAAGGCTAGGGCTCCCCTAGCCTTCAGGCTAGGGCATCCCTAGGCTTTAGGCTCCCCTAGGCTAAGGCTAGGGCTCCCCTAGCCTTCAGGCTAGGGCACCCCTAGGCTTTAGGCTCCCCTAGGCTAAGGCTAGGGCTCCCCTAGCCTTCAGGCTAGGGCACCCCTAGGCTTTAGGCTCCCCTAGGCTAAGGCTAGGGCTCCCCTAGCCTTCAGGCTAGGGCACCCCTAGGCTTTAGGCTCCCCTAGGCTAAGGCTAGGGCTCCCCTAGCCTTCAGGCTAGGGCACCCCTAGGCTTTAGGCTCCCCTAGGCTAAGGCTAGGGCTCCCCTAGCCTTCAGGCTAGGGCACCCCTAGGCTTTAGGCTCCCCTAGCCTAAGGCTAGGGCTCCCCTAGCCTTCAGGCTAGGGCACCCCTAGGCTTTAGGCTCCCCTAGGCTAAGGCTAGGGCTCCCCTAGCCTTCAGGCTAGGGCACCCCTAGGCTTTAGGCTCCCCTAGGCTAAGGCTAGGGCTCCCCTAGCCTTCAGGCTAGGGCACCCCTAGGCTTTAGGCTCCCCTAGGCTAAGGCTAGGGCTCCCCTAGCCTTCAGGCTAGGGCACCCCTAGGCTTTAGGCTAGGGCTCCCCTAGGCTAAGGCTAGGGCTCCCCTAGCCTTCAGCTATGGCACCCCTAGGCTTTAGGCTCCCCTAGGCTAAGGCTAGGGCTCCCCTAGCCTTCAGGCTAGGGCACCCCTAGGCTTTAGGCTCCCCTAGGCTAAGGCTAGGGCTCCCCCAGCCTTCAGGCTAGGGCAACCCTAGGCTTTAGGCTCCCCTAGGCTAAGGCTAGGGCTCCCCCAGCCTTCAGGCTAGGGCACCCCTAGGCTTTAGGCTCCCCTAGGCTAAGGCTAGGGCTCCCCCAGCCTTCAGGCTAGGGCACCCCTAGGCTTTAGGCTCCCCTAGGCTAAGGCTAGGGCTCCCCCAGCCTTCAGGCTAGGGCACCCCTAGGCTTAGGCTCCCCTAGGCTAAGGCTAGGGCTCCCCCAGCCTTAAGGCTAGGGCACCCCTAGGCTTTAGGCTCCCCTAGGCTAAGGCTCGGGCTCTCCTAGCCTTCAGGCTAGTGCACCCCTAGGCTTTAGGCTCCCCTAGGCTAAGGCTAGGGCTCCCCTAGCCTTCAGG
>NW_027458684.1:0-29465 GCF_050624435.1 Tenrec ecaudatus
AAAGATCCGTGTGGATTGGAGAAGAATGTGAAACCTTTTGCTTTTGGATGAAAGGCTCTATAGATGTCTATCAGGCCCTGTTGCCTAATTACATTGTTTAGCTCTCTGGCCTCTTTGCTGAGCTTCTTTCCCTGTGACCTGTCTTTCTCTGATAGTGGAGTGTTGAAGTCCCCCACTATTATTGTTGTTTCCGTGATTTCTTCTGTCATTTTTTTAATAGTTTGTTTGACGAAATTTGCCGCACCATTATTAGGTGCGTAAATATTCAGTATGCTTATTGCTTCCTGGTTTACTGAGCCTTTGAGCATTATGTAATGTCCCTCTTTGTCTCTTTTTATGTTTTGGATCTTGAGATCCATTTTGTCGGAGATTAAGATAGCCACTCCTGCCTTCCTGGAGTTACCATTTGCTTGGTAAACTTTCTTCCAGCCCTTTATTCTCAGCATATGCTTGTCTGCTTGTTTAAGGTGTGTCTCTTGCAGGCAGCAGATTGATGGGTTATGTTTTCTAATCCAATCCTCCAGCCTCTTTCTTTTAACATATGAATTGAGCCCATTTGTATTCAAAGTGATTATTACAATCTCTGGCTTCATGGTTGCCATATTCTGTTTTGTGTTTTGGGTCTTTGCCTATCTTCCTTCATATCAGTGTACTGCGTTTGAGTGGAGGGTTTCTATCCTGTCCTCTTTTCCATCTGAGACCGTGTTGTCCTGGTACGTGTTGCTGGCATGTTGGCTTCTAGATGGAGATGGGCTATATGGTGGTCTCCTGGAGGTTCTAGTTGGAGCTTGATCTTCTGGCCATAGTGAGTCAGCCAGTATGTTCTGCAGGGTCGGGTGACTTGCAGTATATTTTTTGAGTTCTTCCTTGTCCTGGAAGACCCTTATCTTACCCTCTATCTTAATGGATAACTTGGCAGGGTATAGGATTCTGGGGGAGGCATTTTTATCTTTCAGAATTTGGAAGATGCTGCTCCATTCTCTCCTCCTCTTCATGGTTTCAGCTGATAAGTCTGAGCATACCCTTACCTGCGCTCCTTTGTATGTGACTGTCTTCCTTTCTCTTGATGCTCGTAGAATTTTCTCTTTTTCCTCTAAGTTGGATAATTTTACAATTATATGCCTTGGTGTGTTCTTCTTGGTGTTTAGCTTAGCCGGCGTCCTCTCTGCTTCCTGTATGAGAGTCGGATTCTCCTTTGTTAGGTTGGGGAAATTTTCTTCCAGGAATTCCTTTGCTATCTTGGCGGTCGATTTGTGTGTTATGTTGTGTTCCGGTAGACCGATTATTCGAATATTATTCCTCTTCATAGCATCTGTCATTGATCTCAGGCTGTCTTCTGTTTCTTTAATTTTCCTATCTGATTGTTTTTCTCGCTTGCTTCGTTTGGTTTGAGCGTCCTCGAGTTCACTGATACGGTTCTCAGCCTCCTCAAGCCTAGATATAGCTTCTGTGACCTTTTGTGTGGCCTCTGCTACCTCCTCTGTTAGTTTCTGCAGTTCCTTTTGGTGGATAGTATTCATCCCCTCTATTGTGGACTTCATCCCCTCTATTGTGCATTTCATCCCTTCTATCGTTGCATCCTTATTTTGGTTTGCTTCTCTTAGCTCCTGTATTACTGCAAGCAGAGTTCTGAAGATTTCTTTTTGTGGCTGATCTATATCTGTTTCTTCTATGAGTGACGTTAGGTCTGTTAAAGTGCCTCGTTTTTCTGAATTTTGTTGGGAGTGATGTGGTCTGTTGATTTTTCCTTGATCCTTTAATAGGCCCCATGCTTCTGGGAGACAGGAGTAACCTTATTGTGTGGAGGCTCAGGCCACTGTGCCGTCTCCTGGGGTGGCTGGGGCGGGCTGCGGCAGGCTTAGGGCTGGCACTGGGGACCCAACAGGGCCCCAGGTGGTGAGAGCTGGCTGGAGCTCACTGACGGCTCCTCAGGGACTGCAAAGTCGAGACCCAGGCTCCACTGCAGGTGGAGTGTTTGATCTGCCCGGGCTGTGAGCGGGCGCGGGGAGGCCCCTTGGATAGCTGCACAGGCAGCTGCGGGACACTGCAGGGAACAATGGTGTTCGCTCTCCGCCCTTTTGGCGCGAAACCGCGGGGGGTAATGGCGCCCTTCTTCTGCTCAGGCTCAGAGTCGCGGCTGCCGGGGTCCCCTCAGCACCCTGGGGAGGGCACCTACTCTTGTGCCTTGCGCAGGGGGTGGCCCTTGGTGGGCAGACTCAGCAGCGCGGGGCGCGGCGCTCCGCGGAAGCTCAGGGTCCAGGACAGGCGCGGGTTGGGCTATGGCTCCTGTTGGCGGGAAGTGCTCAGCGCAGGGTCCCCGCCAGGAGTGGAGCTGGCGCTAGGCTGCCAGGGGCTGGCGGGGGTGGGCGGGGGTGGGAGGCCAGCGCACGGAGGGCAGGTGGAGAGGTCCGCGGCAGCGGTGCGGGTGGATGGTCCCCCGTGGGGGTCGCCAGACAACCCGCGGGTCCGCTCCCCTGAGCTTGGATGAATGGAGGGAGGGACGTGGGCCCGAGGGCAGATCGCTGCCCTGTGGGGAGAGGGGAACTGCGGGAGAGGAAAGCTTCTCTCCCAGTGGAGATCCGCGAGTGGGGAGTGGGCCGCTGGAGTAGGCAGGGCAGGCAAGTGGCTCTGGGATGGCGTCCGGTTTGGGGATGGAGTCTAAGCCGGTCGCCAGTGAGCTCACGGCAGCTTAGTGGCCAGAGATGTCCCACTAGTCCGGTCCTCTTTCACCTAGACCCCTGCTCCGGACAAATACGTGGGGTAGGACTGGGGTGCTGTCCCAGGGGGATATTTCACTCACCAGACTCTTACTATTCAGCTACCTGGTCGCCAATCCCGCTTTGTTTGGAGGAGCTCTCAGAGTATGCGGGTGTCCCTGTCGGCCATCTTCCCCCTCTCTATTTTATATCTGTTTGATTTTTTAAACAGTGAATGGGAAATGGAGGTACCCATTGAAGATTATTCTTGCTGGGTGCACCGTCAGAATCAGATGTTGTCTCACCTACTAGACCCTGTCCAAAAGGTTATTGTGACACTGAGGAAAGAACTCTACATCCAGGCTAACGGTTTCAGAAGGTCTGAGAGAATGAGCTTTAGCAGTCTACACAGCCAAAAAAAACAGAGCTGCTGATATTGATATTGACCAATATAAACTTTAAGTGGCAAAAAAGACCAAAGATCATTTCCTTATCAGAAGTTACAATCTTTAATGATAATGCCATAGAGATTTACAAACATACATCTCTATACCCTCTATAACCCAATATCAAATCAAAATGTAAACTGTTGCCATACAGAACAAATTGAAGCTTCATTATCAGGGTACAACAACAGGGTAAATATTATTCAAGTCAGTGAATGATTCACTGGAAAATGGTGAAATTCTTAAATTTTTAGCTATATGAAATTTACCACAAGGAAAATAAAAACAGAAATATACAAACAAAAAAAAGCTACTGTCGACGAGGTTAAAAAAATACTAGAGGGTTTCAAATGTGGGGGTAATAAATAAATGAGACAGGACACAAACAGACGTATGCCCTCCCATGTTCATAAGAATACAGTTCACAACAGAAAAACCTGGAAACTGCCAAACAGTAGAAGAACAGATAAAGAAACTCAGGTACATACACACAGTGAAATACAATGCATCCCTAAACGAACAAATAAAAAAAATCAGCGATGAAACCACAAAACACCTCATGAGAGATAGACCTGGAAGTCGTTATGCTCAGTGAAGTTAGTCCTATTACAAAAGGAAAATATTCCATGTGTCTGAGCTCTTATCTCTTATCTGAACCTGTGTGCATTTTCTGGTCTACCTTGCAGTAAAAAGCAGAACTAGGGTCATGATAATGGGGGTGTTTCATTGGCTTTACTGTGCCCTGGTTGTGACTACTCATCCTTTCTTGTGACTTTTCTGTTAGAGGAATTCCCATTGTCTACAGAGGGGTTTTGGGTCTCTGCTCTGAACCCCCTCCTCAACAATATGGTTTTTGTGTGTTTGTTTGGAGTTTTCTGATGCCTGTTATTCAGTCATGGTGACACCTCATGATTGCACAGGTTCATGTACTTCTTCTGTGTGAGCTGGTTTCTTCTTAACTAGATGGCCACTTGTTTCACTTCAAGCCTTTAAGACCACAGACACTATATCTTTTGATAGCCGGGCACCATCTACTTTCGTCACCACATTTTCTCATGCACCCATTTATTCATCAGCGATCGTGCAGGGAGGCTGAGCATCACAGAATGCCAGGCTGTTACAATAAAGTGTTCTTCCAGTGAAGCAGGGCTTAAGAAGAGGCCCAAAGTACATCCACTACCTCAGTGTACTGCCATATAAATATATTTACATAGGCCAATACCTATATTTTTAATAATTAATGTATTTACATATTGAGGTAATTAAGGCTTTTTGTGCCAACCTGGCCGATAAACACATGTGAGATTAATTGAAGGGTAGAGAGATAAATATCTCAATGAACCTCGCCTTCCAGTTCTCAGTTCTCTTGCTCTCTGATGGTTGGATTAAGGTGAAGCTGCCTTAGCCAGTTCTCTGCTTCAGCTGGCAAGGCTCACTTCCTGTGAGACATGCCTGAGGAGAAACTAACTGGATTTAACCTGATGCAGCCCTGGGTGCTGGAGAAGCTGCATGGAGACACCTGCCAGCACTGAGATGCTTACACTGCCACTGGATTCAAAGACTTTCTACCCACTGGCTTGTGATCCTCCTGCTTTTGATGTCGTTGTGTGTGTTTGTGAGCTTGAGGAGGACTTTGTAGATCGGTGTCGGACATATGGCTAAGGTGGACTTATGGGCTTGGACTAGACTGGATTGGGATGCTTTCTGAATGTACACTTACCCTATATATAAAGCTCTCTTATACATATATGACTTTCTATAGATTTGTTTCTCTACTTTATCTAGACTAACACATTGTAGTATTGAGAGTGGGGTACTGGAGAAACAAATCATAAGATGGAGAGTAGATGTTTATTTGACCTCTCCCTCATGGTAGCTTTTCTTCTTTGTCAAGCCAGAAGTCAGATAAAGCCACACTTTACTCAGTTGTTCTCTGGGAGAATATGGGAAGTTAAAGTTTTGATTATTTTTTTTTTGTTTGTAGTCTTTGGTTATTCCTGTTTAAAATGGTGAAAATTAATGTGATTCATGTAAATTTTTAGCTCAGGGGGAGATATCACCATTTAAATGTCTCAGAAACCATGCTGCCTAAGGAAAATGATTCACAGAAGGTCAAAATGTTGGACAGAAAGTCTGGATCTGGTTTGATGCTCTCAGAGGCCTAATCCCATATTTTTTTATAAATCAGATAGTTTAGATAAGGATTTAGATAAGCTAAATAATGATTGAACTTGACTGCCTTAAGAATTAAGCTTAGTATCTGAGTCTACTTTGTTTATACTGCTTTCTTCTGCTTATGATTTATAGAAATGATTTTTGGAAGTATAAAAATAAAGAGCTTGTGATCCCACTTTTCACAAGCCATTAATTTGATCTTTCAATGTGTTTAGGACACATCTGCAAAGAAAGTTTTGAAAAACATATGCCCCACACCATGCTTTGGAGTACTCAGGAACCAGTGGTCTTTGTCAGAAGCTGGAAAAAACCTGGAACTATGCAGAAAACTTCTCTCTAGGACAGAACATGAAAGGGAACTTGTGGGGAGGCTGAAATGCTTGCTAGGTGACCACCTGGATCTACTTGTTGAGAGGAAGTTGGAGAAATGCAGCAATAAAGAGATGGGTTGAGTTGGTCACTGACACCTGTGGACTTGATTTACAGGGAAAAGAGGAGAAGACAAGAGCGGGTTGACTGGTCTAAAGTTCATGACCTAGCACGAGGGGGACTAGGCTTGTTGAGTATTTGTGAGAGTCCATAGTCTAAAGGCAAGGCGACCAATGGGCAACCTGGGGCGACTGAGTGAGACAACCCACAATGAGTTCACCAGAACCCAACCAGATGGAGATTTTTGATCCTGTGAACTGGTGAATTCTATTGCAGACTCTATGGATGGCCTGTCCTGATATGACTTTACTTATGGTTGCAGACTTCACAAGCTTCCAACTGGAATGAAGATTCTTCATGTTGAAACATATGATTGTCTCCTCAGAGCATTGGGTTGATATAAGTGGGCAGTATAGAAATTGGATACCCAAAATTGGGAGGATAAAGGGATGAAGTGGTTGGCTTACAAAATGGCATAGGTGGGGGAATACATTCATAGAATTATAGGATTCAGGTGTAGGTGTTACTTAACTGCAATTGTTAGGCTAAAGAATTGAGTACAGGTACCAATTTGTCAAAGGGAAGATTGAGATAAGATTTATTGTGCCAACCTGTCTTATAAACACATGTGGGATTAATTGAAGGGCAGAGAGATAAATGGCTTGGTGAGCCTCGCCTTCCAGTTCTCAGGTCTCATGCTCTCTCGTGGTCTGTCCATGGTGCAGATACCTTAGCCAGTTCTCTGCTTCAGCTGGCAAGGCTCAATTCCTATGAGACTTGCCTGAGAAGAAACCACATGGACCTACCCTGATGGAGCCCTGGGTGCTGGAGAAGCTGCGTGGAGGCCCCTGCCAGCATTGAGATGCTTACCATCACTGGAATCAAAGGCATGTGCACCATGGATATCAATGCTGCCACAGACAGGATGACTATTCAACAGCCATACGATGGGCCTGCAGCTCACAAGGTTACTCCAGCTAGCCTCAGAGTGCGCTCTCCACCCAGAGGGGAAAAGCATGACTGGCTGGTCTAGTCTTGAACTACAGGACGTTCAAGAGAATGGGGACACTGAGAGGAAGGTACTGGACTCTCTTAGAGAGTTGTAGTCTGGTCAAGAGAAGTAATTGAAGAAGCAAAAGAAAGCTGAATTTAATTTTTAAACTTTAATATGAGAATACACAGATTACCAAGCAATCATCAGGCATACAAAGGGTTGCAGAGGAGGCTGTGGGCAGCAATAAGAAAGTTATTGAGACTTGGAGAATGGATGTCTATCATACAGCCATGAACATCCCATTTCTAAGATTTTTGCTGGCTAGGAGAAAAGAAATGGGAAATATCAGGAGACAGACAATAAAAAATTTTGGAAGGAATTTTAAAAAGGACATGCATAAGTTTACTTTTTTAAACTTTTATTCTTAAAGCTCAAGTTAGAGTTATCTTAAGTAGCCAAGTTAATGTTATATTCATCTTGTTCTTTGTGACTTTTTGGTCTCCTAAAGGGTGTAGGCATTACCTTTGGAAAAACAAAATGTTATGTTTTAAAGTTCTCAGTTAATTGGGGCAGAGAATGTACAGATGTGCTTTATACAATTGATGTATGTATACGTATGGATTGTGATAAGAGTTGTATGAGCCCCTAATAAAATGTTTTTTTTTAAGTTCTCAGTTAAAACTAAAGCAATACTCACACACATACATTCCTTTTTTTTTTTTCTTTTTCACTCTGAGTGGATTCTGACCTCTGGTCCAGCAGCCAGGCAAGACACTACAGATTCAAAATGACTACTAGATGCTTTTGGATCTGCAACAGCTCATAATCTGGGTAGAGTCTTACAGAAGAGGAAGAGGTGAAAAGCAAATAATGTTAGTACCATGTGCAATTAACCCCGGGAAAATAGAGGCATGAGTGCCAGAAAGAGGAGTCCGGAGATGGCACAGAGAAGGGCTTGAATTTTGACTTGGCCATGAAGGTATGGACTGAGGAAGAGGTTGCTAGTGTGAGAAGAAAGTGAGGGGAGTTGGTCTCAGCAGGGAGAATAGAAAAGAGTGATTTATTTCCCGGTATCAAAGACATGATAATCCCGGCTGAACTCAACTGCAATGTACATGAATCCAAGTGAGAGTATCAGGAGGGGTTCCCATGATTCTGTGCTTCTTCACCTCTGGGTGCTCTGGCCCACAGTGCCCACCAGGGGCTCTGCTTCTCCTCAGAAATGGTATTACCCTCTCAGGTCCTCAGATTTCACCCTTTGATGAGTCTGTGTCTCAAAGCTAATTTGTGAAAGGGTTTGAAATTCAGCCTTTATAGCTGGCCATCATGTGGAACTCTTACAAAAAGAGTATGAGGTAGACCAGTGACTCTGTACTCAGACTGCACATTACAACCTCCTAAAAATGCCCCTAAGCTGTCAGGATCACAACCAACCCCCAAAGATTCTAATTAATTTTGTCAGTGCTGGAGCCTAGACTTGAGGGTGTTTCAAAAATTTTCGGGGTGCCTCTAATGTTCGAAATATTTTAGCATGTAACTTTCCGAAAGAACACTGAAAAATGAAAACTTTGGATGTAAAATAATTCACAAGTTAGTCAGCAAAAAAAAGCTACTGTATACAAACATTCTTGGGGTGAGGTCCAGATAGCATGGCAGTAGCCAGACAAAACCAGGGATACATGTGGTAACCAACTAAAAAGGAGGGTTGGGTGAAATAAAAAGACATGAATAGTAGGGGAACAGGACACTAACCCACCCAAAGGGAGGGTATTGTTTATATCTCCACAGGGATAGAGGGACCAGATTTTAACCCAGTGCTCCAAGACATGAATGCAACATACTGGTATGAAGCAGGGAACCAATAGAGGGGTCTGGGGGATGCCCTCACCCCCAACTCCACAGAAGAATTCACCTCTGAGGACAGCACTGAAACTACAGCTCAGGGACAGGGACATGCCTACTCAGAGCAGATGGGAGCAAATGAAGGGTGAAGAACAGAGAGTGGAACACATCCTGGCCCACCAAACCCTGAGGACAATATTCCCGCTCAAAGCAGCCAATCCACAGAGAAGATCACATGGCCGGCCACAATACGAGACACAACATGCCTCACTGACCCATAGCTCTATGGGGGACAACACTGGAGACAGAGTATGAGAATTGCACCCGATCTGACCCTACCACACTGAGACAAACAACTAAGAAAAGCAAGGGGAACAGAGCAACGAAGTCCCCAGGCAATACTAAAAATAGGCTTTGGGGCCAGAGCAGGGCATCCCATTAGATTCCACCAGAAAACACTCCTAAAAGTCAACAAACAGACCTTGAATTATTTACAGGCTTTTTGTTGTTGTTGTTTTGTTTTCTTTTGTTGCTTTGTTTTGCTCTGTCTTTGTGTGTGTGTGCATATTATTAGCTCTGCAGGTCTATCTAGATTAGATAGGTGTGGTAAGCAATCTGGAGGAGAAAACAATGGTTTCAGAGGGGGCGACATGGAATAGGGAAAGACAGGGGAAAGGAGGTGGGTGCTAAGAACCCCAAGGACAAGGGAAAAACAAGTGATCCAAAATTGGTGACTAGGAGGGTGTAGGAGGCCTGGTAGGGTTTGATGAAGGACAATGTAACCAAGAGGAATTACTGAAACCCAAATGAGGGGTGAACATGATAGTGGGACAAGAGGAAAGTTAAAGGAAATAGAGGAAAGAGCTAGGACACAAAAGGCATACATAGTAGTCTAAATACAGGCATGTACATATGTAAATATATTTATATATAACAAAGGGGAAATAGATCTGTATTAGTCTGGGTACTTTAGAGAAACAAACCCACCAAAACTCATGTATAAGAGAGAGTTTTATGTAAAGGTTAAGTGTGTATCAAGAAAATATCCCAACCCAGTGCTGCCCAAGCCTACAAATCCAACATTAACCCATATCACCAACACCAGTCCACAAAGTCCTCCTCTATCTCACAAAACAGACACAACAATGCCAACTGCAGGAGGAAAGCCAAGTCAGTGAATGTGTAAACATCTCTGTGCTGGCAGGGGTCTCCACACGGGTGCTCCAGCACCCAGGGATGCATCAGGATACATCCATGTGGCTTCTCCCAGGGATGTCTTGCAGGAAGTCAGCTTTGTAAGTTGAAGCAGGGAATTGGCTAAGGCAGCTGCACCCTGGTCCGACCATCACAAAGCAAGAGACCCCAGAACTAGAAAGGTGAGGTTCACCGAGCCATTTTTCCCTCTGCCCTTCAATTAACCCCACATGTGTTTATTGGCCAGGTTGGTACAATAAACTAACTAACTCAAGATCTATGTGTATATATTTATAGGTTTGGTATTAAGGTAGTAGATGGACATTGGGCCTCTACTCAAGTACTCCCTCAATGCAAGAACACTTTGTTCTATTAAACTGGCATTCCATGATGCTCACCTTCCCAACAAGATTGCGGAAAACCAAGCAGGTGCATAAGCAAATGTGGTGAAGAAAGCTGATGGGTCCAGCTATCAAAAGATAGCATCTGGGGTCTTAAAAGCTTGAAGATAAGCAAGCGGCCATCTAGCTCAGAAGCAACAAAGTCCACATGGAAGAAGCACACCAGCTCGTGATCACGAGGTGTCAACAGGATCAAACAGCAAGCATCAAAGAACAGGAACAAAAAAACATATCATTGTGAATGAGGGGTGGTGGGGGGAATGGAGACCTAAAGCCCATCTGTAGGCAACTGGATATCCCCTTACAGAAGGGTCTCGGGGAGGAGACATGCCAGTGAGGGTGCAATGTAGCACCAAGGAAACATTCAACTTTCTTCAAGTTCTTTAATGCTTCCTCAGCCCCATTATCATGATTCCAATTCTACCTTACAAATCTGGCTAGACCAGAACATTTACACTGCTACAGATCAGAGGTGGATGCATAGGGAATCCAGGACAGATAAATCCCTCAGGACTAGTAATGAGAAGAGATAGCAGGAGGGGAAGGGCAAGGTGGGGGAGAAAGGGGAAACTGATCACAATGATCTACATATAACCCACTCCCTAGGGGATGGACAAGAGAAAACTGGGGGAAGGGAAACATTGGACAGTGTATTACATGAAAATATAATAATAATTTATAAATTATCAAAGAGGATGGAGGGAGGATGAGGGAGGGAGGGAACAAAAATAAGGAGCTGATATCAAAGGCTCAAGTAGGGGGAAAAAAGGGTTTTGAGAGGGATGATGGCAACAAATGTACAAATGTGCTGGACACAATGGTTGTATGTATGGATTGTGATAAGATTTATACAAGCCCACAATAAAATTATTTATAAAAAGTAATAATAGTGAAATAATTGACAAGTTAGTCAGCAAAAGGAACTCCCATTACTAAGCCTATACAGCAAGGTTAGAGATAAATCCCAATCCACTAATAAATACCAAACCTTTCTATGTGCTTCTGCAAGATGTTTGCCTCCAGACTGGCATTAATAAAACAACTGCAACCTACCTTGTGCTTAATTGGTGAAAAGGAACGTTGCCTCTGAAATGATGCAATTGTGACACTTTCATTGGGTAGAAAACCTCGTTCTCCCAATCACTTTTCTCAGAGCCCCTTTCAGGTCTTTGTTCCTGAGGCTGTAGATGAAAGGGTTCAGCATGGGGGTCACCACCGTGTACATCACAGCAGCTACAATGTCATCCTAAGCTGAGTGGGAGGATGCTGGGGTGAAATACACAGCAAAGATGGTGCCATAGAAGAGGGACACCACAGTCAGGTGGGAGCCACAGGTGGAGAAGGCTTTCCACTTTCCCTTTGCAGATGGGACTCTCAGAACAGCAGAAGTGATGCAAACGTAGGAAACCAAGATGCAAACAAATGGTATCGTCATTATCAAGCCACCCTCAAACAGAATCACCATCTCATTGAGTTGTGTGTCAGAGCAGGAGAGTTTCAGAAGAGCAGCCACATCACAGAAGAAGTGGGGGATTCGGTTGTCTGCACAGAATGAAAGCCGAGCTATCAGCAGGGTGTGCAATAGGATATTCAGGTTTGCTACAACCCATGACCCAATGACCATCATAGCACAGAGCTGAGGGGTCATCTTTATTGTGTAGTGTAAGGGATGGCACACAGCAACAAAGCGATCATAGGCCATCACAGCCAGGAGGAAATTGTCCATGTCAGCAAACGTGAAAAGAAAATACATCTGAGTAAAACACCCAGGGAAAGAGATAGACTGACTCCCAAGGATGTGATTGGCCAGCATCTTGGGGATGGTGGTGGAGGAGAAACAGATATCCACGAAGGACAGGTTACTGAGGAAGAAGTACATGGGGGTGTGCAGGCGGGAGTCTGTGCTGATGGCCAGGATGATGAGCAGGTTTCCCAGGACTGTGGCCAGGTACATGCTCAGGAAGAGCACGAAGAGGAGCTGCTGCTGCTGGGGCTGCCACGAGAGCCCCAAGAGGAGGAACTCGGAGACACTTGACAGATTTGCCCTGTTCATAGTCATGGACACCTGAGCAACACATACAGACTTGTAAACCTGGAAAAGGATGGTTGAGATGGGACAATCAAGAAGGGCACTGGAGGAGCGCTCTGAATGACTCAGGGCAGTCATTAGGAATTTTCCCCTGGGGGGGTTACAGCCAGCTACAGACTTCTCTTAGCTTCTATTTCTTCATTAGCAAAACTTTAACAAATGCTTGGTGCATATATGCTCTCTCTGGGAGCACACTCAGAAGATTTGATGGTGGCTTTGTCAGCAGCTACTTTTGACTGGTTGAACTTTCTAGCGTTACCATGAAGTTGTCTAAAGTAAACATGTTAAAGCACTATTAGTAAAGACTATAAGAACTTTTAATGAGTAGCAGACAATATCTATGAACAAGTTTTGCCATAGAAGCTGGTTGTAGGAAGTGTGTGATATAGGCAGCTGATGTCATCAATATCATCAGTGAGGTTGCCTTTGAGGAAAAACTTCTCAGAGTTTCCATTCCATTGTCTTGACTCTGGATGTGGTCCACATACCTAGCACATATGCTCAGAGAATGGTATCAGCCATGGATGAAATACTGCTTACACAGCGTTATTGATAATATTGCTGCTGCTGTTGCTTCTTGCTTACATGGGTTCATGCATACAGAGGTTACTCAGAATTCTTAGTCAAGACTCCTGGGTGTGTCCACTAAGATCCCTAAATTCAACTGCTAAAATTAAAATGGAAATGACCCCCAACATTGGACAAAAACTCAGCTAACTTGTCCAAAAGCAAAGACAAGGAGGCAAGAAGGGGTAAAAAAAAAAAAATCTGCACACTTGACCACGATTGAACAGCTCCCTTTGGGGTGAGTCGGCCATGGGGGAGGGAATTCTCTAGGGAGGAGGTGGTGGTGATTGCCCAATTCCCCCTTGACATGTTTGAATGACAGAACTATTCAATTCGATGACATGAAATCATGTGTCAAAACTGCAGAAAAATGTTTAAAGAAAATAGTAAAAAATTGTTTTTAATCTGCACACAAAATAATGAGGCACCCAGGCTGGAAATAAAGAGAGGGCTCACACACAGTGAGGAAATGCAACCAGTGCTCTTAAACATCGTGATGTACAGATGGTGGAATGGGAAGAAACTTGGTGTCTACAATGACACTGAAAAAAAAATACAAAACATCAAAATCAGAGAAAAACTCAGCCAATTTAATAATACCCAGAGTTCAAGAACCTGTGAATAGATGGAATGTGTTCAGGTCAATTTTGAGTTCTTAGGGAAAAATTGACAGTTTCAGAACTGTGGCTGCACAGGACAGACAGAATGAGGAATCCCTCCATAAGGCACCCCACCTTGACAAGCAGCTATTGGTGATGTCTCCACTGGTCTGCTCTTACCTGGGAATACTTGTAGTCCTCTCCGGCTCCAGGAGACCCACACTCACTTCACATTTGCAGAACTGAACATAGGATATTGATCAGAAAGAAATGGTGTTCACAGGTTAATTATACCTGAGTGGGGAGCTAGCATGCATTGACTCACCCTTCGCTGCAGGAGAGATGTTTGGGGATTCACAAAGCAGACTTTCACAGGAGTCCCCATGGCCACTGGCCCCAGATTCCCTGAGCGCCTCATTAGAGGCAGAAAGGGAATCATTGTTCCACCTAACTTTTTGCCCCTTTGGACCAAACACTAATAATGAAAATTACCTAAGATTTAGATCTAACTTTGGGGTCCACCTTGAAGCTATTGAACATGGGACCACATGGGGAAGGCAAGGCACAGTTGAAATTTCCTAGGACTTCAAACTTCTTCAATTCGCTCTTCCAGTTCTACGTCCATAGATCTAGAAATTCAATTATTAGATCTTTCCCTTCTCACTTCCTGTGTTCAGAACTGAGTCTATATCTATATTTTTCCATTTCAATTAACCCTTGCTTCCTGATGCATGGTCCTCTTTAGAGATGATTAGAGATACCTATCTTCCATATTTCACAGGCGAAAATTTTTAGAGCACTTACCAAGCTGGACGTAACACATAAGTCATTTGAGAGAAAGAATTGTCTCAAGAAGGTTGCCTCAGGAAGATCTCAGCATGCTTTGATTTGTGAACTCTAGACCCCTTTTCAGGGAGCCCTGGTGGCATAGTGGGTTACATGTTGAATTGCTACCCACAAGTTCAACAGTTTGAAACCACCAGTATCTCCAAGGTAGGGAGGTGAAGCTTCCTACTCTCCTAAAGGGTGACAATCTCAGAAACACACTGGGGCAGTTCTAGTCTGTAGGCTCAATATGTGTCAGGATTGGCAGGAGGACAGTGAGCTTTAGAGAGTTTTCAGACCCCTATGGGGATATTTTTCTAATCCATATGGTTTAGAAATTTCTCAAAGAGGAATGCCACTGAGATGGGGATTGCAATTCATTGAAACTGGGTTTGTGGTACAGCTAGTTCCTGTCTGTCTCTTGCTTGTCGAGAATGTGGAAACCCAGCCCTTTCTGCCTGCTGCATACATTGCCCACGGACCGAGGGGCAGAGAGGAGCTGCAGAGAGGGGCGAAAGAGCAAACACATGAAGAGCCGGCCGTACTTGTTGAGAAAAACCTCCTGGGTCTCTGGTTCTAGAGTTTAGTCCTTTTCTGAGGGTTGGCTATATTTCAGAACATTTCAGTCAGAGTCCTTAGTTGCAAATAATGAGTGTGAGTCCTGGGAGATTTTATGAGAAGATTTCTATAAGGAATTTTGTGAAAAATTACATGGGAGGCAATGCATTTATAGGGATGATGGTGAGTAATTCAGAAAGGAGAGGTCAGTATGGCTTCCTAACTTGAAGAATGTTATCAATGGCTTCCTAACTTGATTACGTTAGCAATGCCACTGAGGTGCAAATGTAGGTCTTGTGTAATTTCTATATGTTTAGGAATTGCATATTGTTAATGATCCTTCTAAAAGTCTTAGAAAGTGAAATTGAAAGAAAATGGAATTTTTCCATGACCTTTTTGAAGCCCTCTCACACTGAATGAGCTCACTTTTTTTTAAAATCATTTTAATGGTGCTCTTACAACTCATCGCTATCCATACATTCATCCATTCTGCCAAGCACATTTGTGCATTTGTTGCCATCATCATTTACAAAACATTTTATTTCTACTTGAGCCCTTGGTACCAACTCCTCATTTTTCCCCGCCCTCCCCCACAACACCTTAATATTTTTTTTAATTTCATGTCTTAAACATGACCAATATCTCCCTTCACTCACATTTCTGTTGTCCATCCCCCTGGGAGAGGGTTATACTTAGGTCATTGTAATTGGTTCCCCCTTTCTGCCCCCAACATTCCTTTGCTCCCCTGGTGTCACTACTCTCATTATTGGTCCTGAGTGGTTTATCTGTCCTGGGTTCGCTGTGTTTCCAGCTCTTATCTGTATCATTGTATATGCTCTAGTCTAGCTGTATTTGTAAGGTAGAATTAGGATCATGATAGTGGGGTGGGGAGGAAGCATTAAGGAGCTAGAGGAAAGTTGTATGTTACATCTGTGCTACACTGCACCCTGACTGGCTCGTCTCTTCATTATGACCCTTCTGTAAGGGGATGTCCAATTGCTTACAGATGAACTTTGGGTCTCCTCACCACATAGCGCTATGGTTCAGTGAGGGATGTCGTGTCTCATAAGGGTGCCAGCCCTATGATCCTCTCTGCGCACTGGCTGCTGTGAGCAGGAATATCGTCCTCTAGGCTTGGTAGGCCAGGTTGTGCTCTCCACACTCTCTTCCTCCCCCTTCTTTTTCTCCTGTGTCCTCTGATCAGACATGTCCCTCTCTCTGCGCTGTAGCTTCAGTGCTGTCCTCTGAAGTGAATTCTTGTGCGAAAAGGGGGGCTGTCCATGTAGTTGGGATTGGGGCTGGCCCCTCAGACCTCTCTATTGGTTCCTTGCTCCATGCTTGTATGTTGCATTCATGTCTTGGAGCACCAGGTTGAAGTCTGGTCCCTCTTTCCCTGTGTAGATATAAACAATACCCGCACATTGGGTGGGTTAATGCCTTCTTACCCTGCTACCCATGTCATTTTCTTCTCCCCCTCCCCTCCATTTTAGTTGACTACCTTATGTATCCGTGGATATGGTCTGGCCCCTGCCACACTACGTAGACTTCACCCCTTGAATATATATATATATGGTAACTTTTTCCTTATGCCCCTTTTACATTTTTAAGCTTACCTCAATGGACTCATGTCATGCTTGTCCTTTTGTGCTTGGCTTACTTTGCTTTGCATCATTTCCTCCAGTTCGTCCCATGCAGCGATGTTCTTCATGCGATCATCCCTGATTTTCAGGGATGTGTAGTACTCTATTATATGTATGTACCACAGTTTTTTAATCCATTTATCTGATTATGGAAATTTGGATTGTTTTCAACTACTCGCAATTGTGAACTGTGCCTCGAAGATCATGGGAGCACAGATATTCATAGTTGATTTCTTGCATCTTCTGGGTGTATGCCCAGAAGGAGAATTTCTGGGCCGTATGGTAGCTTGATTTCCATCCATTTTAGATATCACTGAAACGATTTCCATAGTGGCCGTACATACCTACAGGTCCACAAGCAGTGGATGAGAGTAGTTCCTATCTCACCAAAACCCCTACAACACTTCTTGATTTCTGATTTCTTGAATTGGGTTATCTTTGATGGTTTTAAGTGGTACCTCATTATTGTTTAAATTAGCATTTCTCTTATGGCTAAAGATCGGGAACATTTTCTCATATGTTTACTCGCCATTCAGATTTCTGCCCCTGTGAAACCTCTGTTCAGGTCCTTTGCCCAACTCCTCAGTGGGCAATTGGTTCTTTTCTTTTGGGAAGCTATCAGAGTATTGTAGATTTTAGTAATAAGGCCATTGTCTGAAGAGTCATTGCTAAAGATGTTTTCCCTGTCCGTGGTCTCTCTTATTACTCTCTTGGTGAATGTTTTCAATGTAAACAGGTTTTTTATCTTCAGTAAATCCCACTTGTCAGTTTGTGCCTCTTCTGTATTTGTGTCATTCTCTATTTCTGGTAGCCTATGTATTGCCTATGCCAAAGTTCTCAGGTTGGTTCCAATTCCCTCATTGATGGTCCTAAAAATTTAGGGATTTTCCTCAAGGTGTGTAATCCACCTTGCATTTATTCTTGTGCATAGAATGAGGTAATGGCCTTGCTTCATTTTTCTGCAGGTAGATATCCATTTTTTCCAACACCAATTGTTGAAGAAGCCATCCACTTCCCTTTTGACATTTTTGGTCCCTTATCAGAAATCAGTTTGTCTGTATGCTGATGGTTTTATTTCTGGGCTTTCAGCTCTTTTCTTTGGTCTGAGTATCCATCATTATACCAATACGATGCGGTTTTGATAACTATGACCATAATATGTGCTAAAGTCAAGTAAAGCAAGACCTTCCACTGTGTCCTTCTTCTTGAGGAGGTCCCTTTAATTCTGGGCTTCTTCCTTCTCCATATAGTTGGTAATAGGTTTTTCCAATTCTTTAAAGAAAGATGGTGGTAATTATATTGGGATTGCATTATACTTATATAGTGCCTTGGGCAGAACTTACATCTTTACTATATTAAGTCTTCCAATCCGAAAGCATGGGAAATTCTTCCATTAGTTGAGGTCACTCATGGTTTCTTGCAATAGTGTTTTGTAGTTTTCCTCATACAAATCTTTTGTTTTTTTAGTCAGGTTTATTCCTAGATGTTTCAATTTGTGCTCCGTCATTGTGAAGGGTACCACCTTTTTTATCTCCTCTTCTGTGGTCTTCTCTGCTGTGTATAGCAGTCCAATAGACTTCTTTTTCTTGATTTTGCATCCTGCCATTCTGCCATACTCCTCTATTGATTCCAAAACTCCCCTTGTGGAGCATTTGGGATATTCCATTTATAAACTCATACAATTAGCGAATAACGATAGTGTGACCTCTTCCTTCCCTGCACTTCCCCAATATCTTTGATGTCTTTTATTTGCCTTGTGCTGTTAGCTTAGACCTCCAATATGGTGTTAAATAAGTGGGGACAAGGGTCATCCTTGTTTAGTCCCCTTTTTCAGAGGAATTTTGTTCATTTTTTCTCCATTGACTACCACATTGGCTGCTGGTTTTTCATACATACCTTGTATTATACTGAGAAATTTTCATTTCATTCCTATCTTCTTGAGTGTCTTCAACAGGAATTGATGTTAGAAGTTGTCGAATGCTTTTTCCACGCCTATTAGTATTATCATGTGGTTCCTATAGTTTTTCTTGTCAATGTGGCAAATAATACTAATGGGCTATTGTATGTTGAACCATCCCTGCATCCCTGGTAGGAATCCCACTTGGTCATGGTGAATTATTTGTTTTACATATTTTTGTATTCTATTGGCTAGTATTTTGTTAAGGATTTTTGCATCGATGTTCATTAGGGATATTGGAGAGCTCCCTTTTAAAAATAAGTAAATATGTAGCAACTACAGATTACTAGTGGTACTCTAAGGTAGAAACAATAAATATGGGGGCACCTCTTGCTTTGAGAACATTGTGTTTGTATTTATTAATGTAGATTGACTTATAAAAAGATAGTGATGGGACCTGATGCAAAGGGCTTAAGTGGAGAGCAAATGCTTTAAGAATGATTAGGGCAGGGAATGTGCAGATGTGCTTTATACAATTGATGTATGTATATGTATGAATTGTGATAAGAGTTGTATGAGCCCCTAATAAAATGTTTTTTTTTAAAGATAGTGATGGTGATTACACAATTTCACTGTATCCAACATCATTGAATAACTCCTGTGGAAATATTGGAACAGTGCATATTGTGTTGTAATATGAGGGGACATCACAACGTTTTTTGGAAAAAGAGAATTAAAAGATAATGGAATTTGCCATTAGCTTTTAAACTGCCTTCATAGTTCATCACAATAAACCCACTGTTCACCGACATGGATAAGTTCCAAAGACAAACTTGTTATGTAAAATTCAACATTATGCAAAGTGTAGGATAACCACGTCAGATCCAAAAATGGAGGATGAGTACATCACTACACAACTAACAAAGTACAGCACTGCAAAACTGTCAAACTCTGAGAATCAGGGTACGGCTAAGTTAACACTTGGTTAGTCATCAGAACCATCATTCCACTCGCCTTGCAACCTAGTACTCAATATTTTAAGGTCTATATAATTAATGTGCATAAAAGTCAAATAATAGGGGGTTTGGCTCTTGTCATATGGGCAAATTTTCAAATAATGGGAAAATTGGAACGGAAGATGAAGGTTAATAAAAACTTAAATATTGAGCACCTCTCAAAATCACCAAGAGAATGTAAAGTCAGGCGTAGAAGACCACTCATCCTGCACCAGTGCCCATGTCATCTTCCAAAACCACTTGGTGAGGACACCAGTGCTGCTGCCATCAAGCACTAAGGTTGGGTGCAGTGATCACTGAACATAGGTTGCTATAACTAGCATTAAAACACTTGTCGTTGGGGATGGAGCACTGGAACTGATGGTGATTACAAAACTCATTTTAAAAGCGATTTAATAATGGGTGGGGGGAATTGATTGTGGAAATGATTGTACAACTCTTCTTGATATGATTGAACTACTGAATTGTGTGATATGTGGATGAAGTGTCAATAAAACTGTTAATAAAAAAAGCTGCCCAGTCTGTCTAAACAAGATAAGCTGGATGAACAATCTGGAGGAGAAAACAATGGGACCGACGGTTTCAGGGGGAAGTGGGAAAGGGGGAGATAGCTGGAAAGAAACTTGTGTTTACAAACCCAGGGACAAGAGAACAATAAGTGATCCAAATCGGTGGTGAAGAGGGTGTAGGAGGCCTGGTAGGACATGACCAGGGGTAATGTAACCCAGAGGAATTACTGAAACCCAAATGAAGGCTGAACATGATAGTGGGACAAAAGGAAAGTAAAAGGAAATAGAGGAAAGAGCTGGGAGGCAAAGGGCATTTATAGAGGTCTAAATAAAGGGATGTACATATGTTAATATATTTTTATATGAGGATGAGGAAATAGATCTATGTGCATATATTTATAGGTTTAGTATTAAGGTAGCAGATGGACATTGGGCCTCCACTCAAGTACTCCCTCAATGCAAGAATAGTTTCTCCTATTAAATTGGAATTCTATGATGCTCACCTTCCCAACACAATCGCTGAAGACAAAGCAGGTGCATTAGCAAATGTGGTGAAGAAAACTGATGGTGCCCGGCTATCAAAAGATATAGCATCTGGGGTCTTAAAATCTTGAAGGTAAACAAGCGGCCATCTAGATGAGAAGCAACAAAGCCCACATGGAAGAAGCAGACCAGCCTGTGTGATCATTAAAGTTCCCTGTGATTTACCATTCTCTGTGTCGTTTTTGGTACACACCTGTTACTATCACAAGGGGGCTATATTCACATCAAACACAGCTGAATATAAAAAGACCAATCAGCATCCAGATTAAGTTCCCATGGTACTGATTTTTTTTGTAGTAGTTGATGATTTTACAGTACATGATTTTACACTTATCCAGTAATTATAGTACATGAAGTGCAGTTTTACCTCCAATACTGCTGCTTTCAGTACAGGAGCTACTCTTAATGGAAGAGCTGCTTTCAACACAGCAACTGCTTTCTACACATAGCTGTTCTCTACACAGTCGCTGCTCTCTACACACGTATGACTGATCCACATAAGCACATTATGGCACCAACCCTGTCACATACACCTGGGTACATACAGGGTGTGTGTGATGGGGTTGGCACTATGATGACATCAGGCCAGGTACTCATATGTGAGTGTATCTGCATGTGGGCAGACTTACCTGGAAATGGATAGAGAAGTGGTGTCTCAGTTCCTAAGACCATTGGAAATATGTGTTTTCCCATCGTCTGAGGCATCCCCTGTGAAAGGGTCATTCAACACCCAAAGGGGTCATGATCCATAGGTTGAGAACCGCTATACTAGACCCTTTCCAAAATTGATATTGTGACACTGAGGAAAGAACTCTGCATCCAAGTTTCACAAGGTCTGAGAGAATGAGCCTTAGCAGTCTGTACTGCGAAAAGAAAACAGAGATGGTGACATTAATATTGACCAATATAACTGTAAGAGCCAAAAAGGAGCAAAGATTGTACCCATACAAGAAGCCACAATCCTTAATGAGTAATGGCATAGACATCTACAAATATAAATCTCTAGGCCCACTATAACCCAACTCCAAATCAAAAAGTAATGTCTTAACATATAGAAAGAAAACAGCGTGAAATGCTCAATATAAGCTTTCATAGATCTCACAATATGGTAAATGTAATTAATGTCACTGATAACCTCCAATTTAAGATGGAAATGTTTTGTCTATGTAAAATGTACCACAGTTTACAAAAGAGAGAGGGAGAGGGAGAGAGAGAGAGAGAGAGAGAGATTGTAGACCAAGTCAATAGAATAAGTAAGGGCATTGGGTATTTTAATGTTGTAATTTCCATGTTCATTTTTAAATTATATTTTATATATCTGATTGTCTTTCTTTGCTAGTGCTTTCATACCAGAAATCCCACAAATGGATGGCTTAAACAAGCAAACATTTATTTCCTCACAATTGAAAAAGCTAAATGTCTGGATTCAGTGCACTGGCTCTAGTAAACGGAGATGATAGATAGATAGATAGATAGATAGATAGATAGATAGATAGATAGATAGATAGATAGATAGATAGATAAAGAGAGAAAGATGAGGCGGTACCCAATAAAAATGGGTATGCATGTTTCCCATCAGGCAAGCATCCAGCAACTTCCTCTGAGGCAGTGCATCCAGTGGCATCACCTGGGAAGGCTCTCTGGTCACAGACACCTTTTTCATAAGATCAGTTTCCTTGAACCTTGTTTTGGTGATGGCCCATTTAAGAGAACAGGGTGCAGCTGTGAACTTTTGTTTCTTGCTCTGGAAAAACGCCAAAGAAAAAGCTTGCAAGGACAGCACTATGAGAAAAAACTCAAGTGCACTAGTAGTTTTCTTATTTCAAAAAGGTGAAATGTCAATTGATAACAAACATGCTGGCTGTCCATCAACTTCCCAAACAGATAAAAGTGTTGGCTCGTACTGCATTTGGAGATCATTCCACCAGATCACACTGTGAATCAAACTCTCTGTTTAGAGGTTCTGAAAAGATAGCATAACAGTGTGTAACTCAAAAAAGCCTGGTTTATGGCAGAGGGGGACTGGTTTTGCCGCCACCACAATGCACCTGCTCACAAAGCCATCTTGGTGTGCCATTTTGGAACAAAAAACAGCATGCCTCTCTTGCTCATGTACCTTAATCTCTTCACCTCGCTCAGTGCTACTTCTTTTTTGTTACCGTGAATGAAGAGGGACATGAAAGGACAGTGATTTGATGACATGGAAGACGTGAAGAAAAATATGAGGAAGATGCTGTCAGCCATCCAAACCAGTAAATATGAAAAGTGTCTCCAAGAATGGAATTGCAGATTTGACAAATGTATTAAGTTCAATCGAGAGTACTTTGAAGGTGATAAGGTTGTTTTGTTTTGTTTATTAAATACATAGATTTAAAAAGCTAATTCTTGTGTTTTGGGGGGTGCCTCTTTGAATAGATAGATATACTTGCATTTCTGTACAGTTGGCATTCCTTGACTTCTTTCAATCTACCATGGCATATATCTTCCCCCACATTTGTGCTTCCTTTTTTCTGTCTAGTCTGCTCTTCATATGTCTCAAAAGAGGTTTAAAACACACCCTACACTGATTTTACCAAAAGCAAAGCCAGTTTCCAAATGGGATTATATCCACAGGACAGAAAGAATCGCATCTGGGATCTTAAAGGCTTGTCTTAAAACAGTCAGCCATCTAAGTGAGGCATCAATTAAGTCCACTTGGAAGAAGGAGGGAATGGTGTCAGAGCATAAATTGTGGACACCGGTGTACAGAAAGCTATGGATGAGAGTGAAAGCCCAAATCCTTTATGTCTTACATGATGGGTAGCCAGAAGGTCTGCTTCAGAAACCCATGGGGCTCTTCAACCCTGTGAGAAACAGCACAGTCACAATATTTCATTTGTTTGATTTTTTTTTTAATTTTAAAAAATACTTTAATTATCTAGTCATTAACCATTAGACAAATATTAATTGAAATCTTATTTTATGATATAAACTAGCTGGTTTTGTAATTTCTTAAGTACAGAAAATCCATAATATATATGTTTATAATTTTAACATAGACAAATAACTTTAATAATAAAATATCTATACGTAAATGTAGTAAAATTCCTCAAAGAAATAGAGAATTTCTATTAAATAATTTTGTTGCTGAACATGATAACATAAACTAATCAAATACTGCAAAAGGTTTAGCAATTTATGTAAATCTAGTGATACTGTGTTATTTTGGATGTTAGCAAGTCATCATCATGATCTTCTATAATATTAATTTAATCCTAAATAATTCTTTCTCATATGAGTTTATTACTTTGTACGAAATTTAATGATTTTGCCATCAAGCCAATTCCAACTCATAGTGACCTGATAAGACATAGGAGAATTTCCCTGTGGACTTATTACATAATAATTTTTAAAAATTATTTTATTGGGAGCTCTTACAGATATTATAACAATCTATAATTCAATTAGATTGAGCATAATTATACAATTGATGCCATCATCATTTTCAAAACATTTATTTCTTCTTGAAATCTTTCATATCAGTTCCCTTTTATCCCCTCCATTCCCCCACCCTGCCCCCCAGGAACACTTATTATTAAATTATATTTTATATTTTTTTTTCTTTTACATTTTATTAGGGACTCCAACAACTCTTACCACAATCCATACATATACATACATCAATTGTACAAAGCACACCCATACACTCCCTGTCCCAATCACTCTCAAGGCATTTGCTCTTCACCTAAGCCCCTTGCATCAGGTCCTCCTTTTTTCCCCCCCTCCCTCCCTTTTCCCCCCTCCCTCATATGCCCTTGGTAATTTATACCTCGTTATTTTGTCATATCTTGCCCTATTCGGGGTCTCCCTTCCCCCCTTCTCTGCTGTCCCTCTCCCAGGGAAGAGGTCACATGTGGCTCCTTGTAATCAGTTCCCCCTTTCCAACCCACTCACCCTCCACTCTCCCAGCATCGTCCCTCACGCCCTTGGTCCTGGAGGTATCATCCACCCTGGATTCCCTGTATCTCCAACCCTCCTATGTACCAGTGTACAGCCTCTGTCCTATCCAGCCCTGCAAGGTAGAATTCGGATCATGGTAGTTGGGGGGAGGAAGCATCCAGGATCTGGGGGAAAGCTGTGTTCTTCATCGATACTACCTCACACCCTAATTAACCCATCTCCTCTCCTAAGCCCCTCTATGAGGGGATCTCCATTGGCTGACACTTGGGCCTTGGGTCTCCACTCTGCACTTCCCCCTTCATTTAATATAATATATATATACACATACATATATACATATACACATAAATACACATACATACACACACTTATATCTTTTTTTTTTTTTTTGCATGATGCCTTATATCTGGTCCCTTGGGCACCTCGTGATCGCACTGGCCGGTGTGCTTCTTCCATGTGGGCTTATTTGTTTCTGAGCGAGATGGCCGCTTGTTCACCTTCAAGCCTTTAAGACCCCAGACACTATCTCTTTTGATAGCCGGGCACCATCAGCTTTCTTCACCACATTTACTTGTTCACCCATGTTGGCTCCAGCTGTTGTGTCGGGAGAGTGAGCATCATAGAGTTCCAATTTAATAAAAGAAGGTATTCATGCATAGAGGGAGTGTTTGAGTAGAGGCCCAAGGTCCTTCTGCCACCTTAATACTTGACCTATAAATATAGACACAAAGATCTATTTCCCCAACCTCCTATATATATTTGCATGTACATGTCTTTGTCTAGACCTCCATGAATGCCCTTTGACTCCTAGCTCTTTCCTCCATCTCCCTTGACCTTCCTCCTGCCCTACTACCATGCTTCATTGCCCCCTGGGCTAGAGTATACCTCTTCTCTAAGCAACCTTACCCTTGATCATTTCCCACCAGGCCTGCCACTCCCCCTTCTCTACCCTTTGGGGTCCCATGTTTTTCCCTTGTCCCTGGGTTTGTTAACACCACTTCCTTACACCCCCCTACCCCCCACCCCAAGTCCCCCCGGAACTGTCGGTCCCGTTGTTTTTCATCCAGATAGTTCATCCAGCCTGTCCTATTCAGACAGACCTGTGGAGTCACTAACATGCACGAAAACTAGACAGAGGAACACAAAGCAACAGTATATAACCAGACAACAAAACAACCAAAACAAACCACTGAAAAAGAACAGAACAAAACAGTTCACAAGAGAAAAGCTTGTAGTTAGTTCAGGGATCTTTGCTGGCCCTTAGGAGCGTTTTCCAGTCCAGTCTGTTGGGGCACCACGCCCTGGCCCCAAAGTCCACTTTCAGCATTCCCTGGGGACCTTGCCACTCCATTCCCTTTCTGTTCCGCTGCACTCCCCCAGTGCATTGCCTCGGTGTGGTGGGATCAGATCAGGTGCAATTCCCACACTGTGTCTCCGGTGCTGTCCCCTGTATCGCCCTTAGTCACTGAGGGGCATCATGTCTCATAGTAGGGCCAGCCATGTTGTTCTCTCTGTGGACTGGCTGCTCTACTCAGGAACATCATCATCACGGCCTGGTGGGCCAGGCTGTGCTCCACTCTCTCCTCCTGCCCCTTCATCTGCTCCCGTGTGCTCTGATCAAATATGTCCATCTCCCATAGCTGCAGGGTCAATGTCGTCCTTTGGAACAAGTTCTTTTCGGGGGAGGGGCAGGAATCCACTTAATTTATGGTGCTGGGGCCTGCCTCCCAGACCTCTCCACCGGTTCCGTCCTCCACGCCGGGATAATGCATTCACACCTTGCGACACTGGGTTGAAGTCTGGTCCCACTTTCCCTGTGGAGATATAAACAATACCCTCCCCTTGGGTGGATTAATGCCCCATTTCTGTCATGCTGATTGTACTTACCTCAGGGGACTCATGTTGTACCTGTCCCTTTGGGACTGGCTTACCTCGCTTAGCATAATTCCTTCCAGCTCTTCCCATGAAATAACGTGTTTCATGTGCTCATTGGTGCTTTTCAGTGCTGCATAATACTCCATTGTGTGTATGTGCCAAAGTTTGCTAATCCACTCGTCTATCGATGGAAACTTAGGCTGTTTCCAAGTCTTTGCTATTGTGAATTGTGCCGCAATAAACATTGGAGCGCATATGACTGGTCGTGTTTTATTTGCTGCTTCAACCGGGTATATACCCAGTAGAGGGATGGCTGGGTCGTAAGGTAGATCAATTTCCATTTTCTTTAGGTATCGCCAGATTGCTTTCCACAGTGTCTGTACAAATCTGCACGACCACCAGCAGTGGAGGAGGGTTCCTATTTCACCACAGCCCCTCCAACACTTGTTGCTCTCTGATTTACTGATCTGGGCTAGCCTCAGGGGTGTTAGGTGGTATCTCATGGTTGTTTTGATTTGCATTTCTCTTATGGCAAGGGACTTCGAGCACTTTCTCATATATTTATTGGCCATATTGATCTCCTCTCTAGTGAAAGTTCTTCTCATTTCTTTTGCCCACTTCCTTAGGGGGTTAACTGTTTTCCTCTTTTTGCAGGTCATGATGGTGTTGTAGATTTTAGTAATGAGCCCTTTGTCTGACGTGTCATTACTAAAAATCTTCTCCCAGTCTGTGGGTTGCCTTGTCACCCTCTTGGCAAAGTCTTTCGAGGTGCACAGGTGTTTTATTCTTATTAGATCCCATTTGTCGATTTCCAGATCACCTGTGTGTGTCCCCTTCCCTGTTGCAGTGAGCCTATGTGCTCCCTGGGCCAGTGCTCTGAGATTAGTCCCGATTCCTTCCTTAATGGTCCTGATGGTTTGGGGTTTGACTTCTAGATCTGTGATCCACCTTGAGTGTATTCTTGTGCATGGGGTGAGGTAGACGTCTTGTTTCAACTTTCTACATGTGGATATCCATTGTTTCCAGCACCACTTATTAAAGAGGGCATCTGCTTCCCACTTGACGTTTTTGGGACCCTTGTCGAAGATCAGTTGTCTATATGCTGATGATTTTACTCCTGGGCTTTCTATTCTTTTCCACTGGTCTGAGTGTCTATCATTGTGCCAGTACCATGCTGTTTTGACCACTGTAGCTGTGTAGTAGGCATTAAAATCAGGCAGGGCGAGTCCTCCAATTGTGTCCTTCTTCTTGAGGAGTTCTCTGCTAATTCTGGGTTTCTTCCCTCTCCATATGAAGTTGGTGGTCAGTTTTTCCAATTCTTTGAAGAAGGTTGATGGTAATTGGATTGGTATAGCATTGAACTTGTAGAGTGCTTTAGGAAGAACTGTCATCTTTACTATGTTCAGCCTACCTAACCATGAGCAGGGGAGCTTCATCCATTTGTGAAGGTCACTTTTGGTTTCCTGTAATAGGGTTTTATAATTATGCTTATATAGGTCTTTAGTATTTTTTGTTAAGTATATTCCTAGGTATTTCAGTTTGTTCTTGGCTACTGTGAAGGGTACTTCCCTCTTAATCGCCTCTTCCATGGCCCTGTCCGATGTGTATAGAAACCCTACCGACTTCTGTTTATTGATCTTGTATCCTGCTACCCTTCCGTATTCCTCTATTGCTGTAAGTATTCCAACTGTGGAGTTTTGGGGGTCTTCAATGTATAGGATCATGTCATCTGCAAATAACGATAGTTTCACCTCCTCCTCTCCCAACTGGATCCCTTTGATGTCCTTCCGCTGTCTTATGTTGTTAGCCAGAACCTCCAAAACGATATTGAATAGAAGAGGGGACAGGGGGCATCCTTGTCTTGTACCCTTTTTCAGTGGTATTGTTCTTGTCTTTTCTCCATTGACTATGATGTTGGCTGTTGGTCTTTCATAGATAGCTTGCATGAGCTTGAGGAACTTACCTTCCAATCCTATCTTCATGAGTGTTTTGATTAGGAATGGATGCTGGATGTTGTCAAATGCTTTTTCTGCATCTATGGATATTATCATATGGTTTTTATCCTTTTTCTTCTCAATGTGGTGTATGATATTGATGGATTTTCGGGTGTTAAACCATCCCTGCATCGCTGGGATGAATCCTACTTGGTCGTGGTGAATGATATGTTTGATGTTCCTTTGTATTCTATTGGCCAATATTTTGTTAAGGATTTTTGCATCTATGTTCATTAGAGATATTGGTCTATAATTCTCTACACTTGTGGGGTCTTTTCCCTGTTTGGGTATCAAAGTAATGCTGGCTTCGTAAAATGAGTTTGGGAGCTTGCCGTTCTTTTCTATGTTCTGGAATACTTTGTGGAGGATCGGTGTCAGCTCTTCCCTGAATGTTTGGTAAAATTCTGCTGTGTAGCCATCTGGCCCTGGGGCCTTTTTCCTTGGTAGGTTTTTGATGACACTCTCTATTTCTTCCTTCGCTATGGGTTTGCTGAGGTTCTTGATCTCTGTCTCAGATAATCTAGGGATAGATTGTTTTTCTAAATATTTATCCATGTCTTCCAGGTTTCTGAATTCATTAGAATACAAACCTTCATAGTACTTTGTGATTATCCTTTTTATCTCATTGGGGTCTGTTGTTATTGCCCCCGATTCATCTCTTATCCTGGCTATTGATGATTGTTCCTTTCTATCTTTGGTAAGCTTTGCCAGGGGAGTGTCAATTTTATTAATTCGTTCATAAAACCAGCTTCTAGTTGCGTTAATCCTTTGCATTGTTCTTTTGTCTTCCCACTGGTTTAACTCCGCCCTGATTTTTATTATTTCTTTTCTCTTGCTATTGGAGGGGTAGTTCTGTTGACTCTGTTCTAGTTGTTGGAGGTTTTGTGTTAACATATCTGTCATACGCCTTTCTTCTTTTTTCATGTATGCATTCAGTGATATCAAGCTACCTCTGATAACTGCCTTTGCAGTGTCCAATAAGTTTTGATATGTTGTATGCTCGTTCTCATTAGTTTCTAGAAATTTCCTGATATCCTCTCTGATCTGGACCTTAACCCATTCATGTCGCAGGAGATCGTTGTTTATTCTCCAATTGGTGACCCTTGCTTTTCTGGGTGCCCTCCTATTAATCTCCAGCTTTATGGCATGGTGGTCTGAGAAAGACGTCTGGATAATATCTATGTGTTTGAATTTACTCAGGCTGGCCTTGTGCCCCAGCATGTGGTCTATTCTTGAG
>NW_027458685.1:0-29797 GCF_050624435.1 Tenrec ecaudatus
AGCCTAGGCCTCGGAGCCCTAGCCTTAGCCTAGGGAGCCAGGCCTAGGGGTGCCCGAGCCGAGGGCTCGGGGAGGCCCTAGCTAGCCTAGGGGAGCCAAAGCCCTAGGGTGCCCGAGCTGAGGCTCGGGAGCCCAGCCTTAGCCTAGGGGAGCGCTAGGGTGCCGAGCCTGAGGCTCGGGGAGCCCTTGCCTTAGCCTAGGGAGCCACAACAGATGCCTAGGGGTGCCCGAGCCTGAGGGCTCGGGGAGCCCTAGCCTTAGCCTAGGGGAGCCAAAGGCCTAGGGGTGCCCGAGCCTGAGGGCTCGGGGAGCCCTAGCCTTAGCCTAGGGGAGCCAAAGGCCTAGGGGTGCCCGAGCCTGAGGGCTCGGGAGCCCTAGCCTTAGCCTAGGGGAGCCAAAGGCCTAGGGGTGCCCGAGCCTGAGGGCTCGGGGAGCCCTAGCCTTAGCCTAGGGGAGCCAAAGGCCTAGGGGTGCCCGAGCCTGAGGGCTCGGGGAGCCCTAGCCTTAGCCTAGGGGAGCCAAAGGCCTAGGGGTGCCCGAGCCTGAGGGCTCGGGGAGCCCTAGCCTTAGCCTAGGGAGCCAGAGCCTAAGGCCTAGGGGTGCCCGAGCCTGAGGGCTCGGGGAGCCCTAGCCTTAGCCTAGGGGAGCCAGAGCCTAAGGCCTAGGGGTGCCCGAGCCTGAGGGCTCGGGGAGCCCTAGCCTTAGCCTAGGGGAGCCAGAGCCTAAGGCCTAGGGTGTGCCCGAGCCTGAGGGCTCGGGGAGCCCTAGCCTTAGCCTAGGGGAGCCAGAGCCTAAGGCCTAGGGGTGCCCGAGCCTGAGGGCTCGGGGAGCCCTAGCCTTAGCCTAGGGGAGCCAGAGCCTAAGGCCTAGGGGTGCCCGAGCCTGAGGGCTCGGGGAGCCCTAGCCTTAGCCTAGGGGAGCCAGAGCCTAAGGCCTAGGGGTGCCCGAGCCTGAGGGCTCGGGGAGCCCTAGCCTTAGCCTAGGGGAGCCAGAGCCTAAGGCCTAGGGGTGCCCGAGCCTGAGGGCTTGGGGAGCCCTAGCCTTAGCCTAGGGGAGCCAGAGCCTAAGGCCTAGGGGTGCCCGAGCCTGAGGGCTCGGGGAGCCCTAGCCTTAGCCTAGGGGAGCCAGAGCCTAAGGCCTAGGGGTGCCCGAGCCTGAGGGCTCGGGGAGCCCTAGCCTTAGCCTAGGGGAGCCAGAGCCTAAGCCTAGGGGTGCCCGAGCCTGAGGGCTCGGGGAGCCCTAGCCTTAGCCTAGGGGAGCCAGAGCCTAAGGCCTAGGGGTGCCCGAGCCTGAGGGCTCGGGGAGCCCTAGCCTTAGCCTAGGGGAGCCAGAGCCTAAGGCCTAGGGGTGCCCGAGCCTGAGGGCTCGGGAGCCCTAGCCTTAGCCTAGGGGAGCCAGAGCCTAAGGCCTAGGGGTGCCCGAGCCTGAGGCTCGGGGAGCCCTAGCCTTAGCCTAGGGGAGCCAGAGCCTAAGGCCTAGGGGTGCCCGAGCCTGAGGGCTCGGGGAGCCCTAGCCTTAGCCTAGGGGAGCCAGAGCCTAAGGCCTAGGGGTGCCCGAGCCTGAGGGCTCGGGGAGCCCTAGCCTTAGCCTAGGGGAGCCAGAGCCTAAGGCCTAGGGGTGCCCGAGCCTGAGGGCTCGGGGAGCCCTAGCCTTAGCCTAGGGGAGCCAGAGCCTAAGGCCTAGGGGTGCCCGAGCCTGAGGGCTCGGGGAGCCCTAGCCTTAGCCTAGGGGAGCCAGAGCCTAAGGCCTAGGGGTGCCCGAGCCTGAGGGCTCGGGGAGCCCTAGCCTTAGCCTAGGGGAGCCAGAGCCTAAGGCCTAGGGGTGCCCGAGCCTGAGGGCTCGGGGAGCCCTAGCCTTAGCCTAGGGGAGCCAGAGCCTAAGGCCTAGGGGTGCCCGAGCCTGAGGGCTCGGGGAGCCCTAGCCTTAGCCTAGGGGAGCCAGAGCCTAAGGCCTAGGGGTGCCCGAGCCTGAGGGCTCGGGGAGCCCTAGCCTTAGCCTAGGGGAGCCAGAGCCTAAGGCCTAGGGGTGCCCGAGCCTGAGGGCTCGGGGAGCCCTAGCCTTAGCCTAGGGGAGCCAGAGCCTAAGGCCTAGGGGTGCCCGAGCCTGAGGGCTCGGGGAGCCCTAGCCTTAGCCTAGGGAGCCAGAGCCTAAGGCCTAGGGGTGCCCGAGCCTGAGGGCTCGGGGAGCCCTAGCCTTAGCCTAGGGGAGCCAGAGCCTAAGGCCTAGGGGTGCCCGAGCCTGAGGGCTCGGGGAGCCCTAGCCTTAGCCTAGGGGAGCCTAAGGCCTAGGGGTGCCCGAGCCTGAGGGCTCGGGGAGCCCTAGCCTTAGCCTAGGGGAGCCTAAGGCCTAGGGGTGCCCGAGCCTGAGGGCTCGGGGAGCCCTAGCCTTAGCCTAGGGGAGCCTAAGGCCTAGGGGTGCCCGAGCCTGAGGGCTCGGGGAGCCCTAGCCTTAGCCTAGGGGAGCCAGAGCCTAAGGCCTAGGGGTGCCCGAGCCTGAGGGCTCGGGGAGCCCTAGCCTTAGCCTAGGGGAGCCTAAGGCCTAGGGGTGCCCGAGCCTGAGGGCTCGGGGAGCCCTAGCCTTAGCCTAGGGGAGCCTAAGGCCTAGGGTGCCCGAGCCTGAGGGCTCGGGGAGCCCTAGCCTTAGCCTAGGGGAGCCTAAGGCCTAGGGGTGCCCGAGCCTGAGGGCTCGGGGAGCCCTAGCCTTAGCCTAGGGGAGCCTAAGGCCTAGGGGTGCCCGAGCCTGAGGGCTCGGGGAGCCCTAGCCTTAGCCTAGGGGAGCCTAAGGCCTAGGGGTGCCCGAGCCTGAGGGCTCGGGGAGCCTAGCCTTAGCCTAGGGGAGCCTAAGGCCTAGGGGTGCCCGAGCCTGAGGGCTCGGGGAGCCCTAGCCTTAGCCTAGGGGAGCCTAAGGCCTAGGGGTGCCCGAGCCTGAGGGCTCGGGGAGCCCTAGCCTTAGCCTAGGGGAGCCTAAGGCCTAGGGGTGCCCGAGCCTGAGGGCTCGGGGAGCCCTAGCCTTAGCCTAGGGAGCCTAAGGCCTAGGGGTGCCCGAGCCTGAGGGCTCGGGGAGCCCTAGCCTTAGCCTAGGGGAGCCTAAGGCCTAGGGGTGCCCGAGCCTGAGGGCTCGGGAGCCCTAGCCTTAGCCTAGGGGAGCCTAAGGCCTAGGGGTGCCCGAGCCTGAGGGCTCGGGGAGCCCTAGCCTTAGCCTAGGGGAGCCTAAGGCCTAGGGGTGCCCGAGCCTGAGGGCTCGGGGAGCCCTAGCCTTAGCCTAGGGGAGCCTAAGGCCTAGGGGTGCCCGAGCCTGAGGGCTCGGGGAGCCCTAGCCTTAGCCTAGGGGAGCCTAAGGCCTAGGGGTGCCCTAGCCTGAGGGCTCGGGGAGCCCTAGCCTTAGCCTAGGGGAGCCTAAGGCCTAGGGGTGCCCTAGCCTGAGGGCTCGGGGAGCCCTAGCCTTAGCCTAGGGGAGCCTAAGGCCTAGGGGTGCCCTAGCCTGAGGGCTCGGGGAGCCTAGCCTTAGCCTAGGGGAGCCTAAGGCCTAGGGGTGCCCTAGCCTGAGGGCTCGGGGAGCCCTAGCCTTAGCCTAGGGGAGCCTAAGGCCTAGGGTGCCCTAGCCTGAGGGCTCGGGGAGCCCTAGCCTTAGCCTAGGGGAGCCTAAGGCCTAGGGGTGCCCTAGCCTGAGGGCTCGGGGAGCCCTAGCCTTAGCCTAGGGGAGCCTAAGGCCTAGGGGTGCCCTAGCCTGAGGGCTCGGGGAGCCCTAGCCTTAGCCTAGGGGAGCCTAAGGCCTAGGGGTGCCCTAGCCTGAGGGCTCGGGGAGCCCTAGCCTTAGCCTAGGGGAGCCTAAGGCCTAGGGGTGCCCTAGCCTGAGGGCTCGGGGAGCCCTAGCCTTAGCCTAGGGGAGCCTAAGGCCTAGGGGTGCCCTAGCCTGAGGGCTCGGGGAGCCCTAGCCTTAGCCTAGGGGAGCCTAAGGCCTAGGGGTGCCCTAGCCTGAGGGCTCGGGAGCCCTAGCCTTAGCCTAGGGAGCCTAAGGCCTAGGGGTGCCCTAGCCTGAGGGCTCGGGGAGCCCTAGCCTTAGCCTAGGGGAGCCTAAGGCCTAGGGGTGCCCTAGCTGAGGGCTCGGGGAGCCCTAGCCTTAGCCTAGGGAGCCTAAGGCCTAGGGGTGCCCTAGCCTGAGGGCTCGGGGAGCCCTAGCCTTAGCCTAGGGGAGCCTAAGGCCTAGGGGTGCCCTAGCCTGAGGGCTCGGGGAGCCCTAGCCTTAGCCTAGGGGAGCCTAAGGCCTAGGGGTGCCCGAGCCTGAGGGCTCGGGGAGCCCTAGCCTTAGCCTAGGGGAGCCTAAGGCCTAGGGGTGCCCGAGCCTGAGGGCTCGGGGAGCCCTAGCCTTAGCCTAGGGGAGCCTAAGGCCTAGGGGTGCCCGAGCCTGAGGGCTCGGGGAGCCCTAGCCTTAGCCTAGGGGAGCCTAAGGCCTAGGGGTGCCCGAGCCTGAGGGCTCGGGGAGCCCTAGCCTTAGCCTAGGGGAGCCAAAGGCCTAGGGGTGCCCGAGCCTGAGGGCTCGGGGAGCCCTAGCCTTAGCCTAGGGGAGCCAAAGGCCTAGGGGTGCCCGAGCCTGAGGGCTCGGGGAGCCCTAGCCTTAGCCTAGGGGAGCCAAAGGCCTAGGGGTGCCCGAGCCTGAGGGCTCGGGGAGCCCTAGCCTTAGCCTAGGGGAGCCAAAGGCCTAGGGGTGCCCGAGCCTGAGGGCTCGGGGAGCCCTAGCCTTAGCCTAGGGGAGCCAAAGGCCTAGGGGTGCCCGAGCCTGAGGGCTCGGGGAGCCCTAGCCTTAGCCTAGGGAGCCTAAGGCCTAGGGGTGCCCGAGCCTGAGGGCTCGGGGAGCCCTAGCCTTAGCCTAGGGAGCCTAAGGCCTAGGGGTGCCCGAGCCTGAGGGCTCGGGGAGCCCTAGCCTTAGCCTAGGGGAGCCAGAGCCTAAGGCCTAGGGGTGCCCGAGCCTGAGGGCTCGGGGAGCCCTAGCCTTAGCCTAGGGGAGCCAGAGCCTAAGGCCTAGGGGTGCCCGAGCCTGAGGGCTCGGGGAGCCCTAGCCTTAGCCTAGGCGAGCCAGAGCCTAAGGCCTAGGGTGCCCGAGCCTGAGGCTCGGGGAGCCCCTAGCCTTAGCCTAGGGGAGCCAGAGCCTAAGGCCTAGGGGTGCCCGAGCCTGAGGGCTCGGGGAGCCCTAGCCTTAGCCTAGGGGAGCCAGAGCCTAAGGCCTAGGGGTGCCCGAGCCTGAGGGCTCGGGGAGCCCTAGCCTTAGCCTAGGGGAGCCAGAGCCTAAGGCCTAGGGGTGCCCGAGCCTGAGGGCTCGGGGAGCCCTAGCCTTAGCCTAGGGGAGCCAGAGCCTAAGGCCTAGGGGTGCCCGAGCCTGAGGGCTCGGGGAGCCCTAGCCTTAGCCTAGGGAGCCAGAGCCTAAGGCCTAGGGGTGCCCGAGCCTGAGGGCTCGGGGAGCCCTAGCCTTAGCCTAGGGGAGCCAGAGCCTAAGGCCTAGGGGTGCCCGAGCCTGAGGGCTCGGGGAGCCCTAGCCTTAGCCTAGGGGAGCCAGAGCCTAAGGCCTAGGGGTGCCCGAGCCTGAGGGCTCGGGGAGCCCTAGCCTTAGCCTAGGGGAGCCAGAGCCTAAGGCCTAGGGGTGCCCGAGCCTGAGGGCTCGGGGAGCCCTAGCCTTAGCCTAGGGGAGCCAGAGCCTAAGGCCTAGGGGTGCCCGAGCCTGAGGGCTCGGGGAGCCCTAGCCCTTAGCCTAGGGGAGCCAGAGCCTAAGGCCTAGGGGTGCCCGAGCCTGAGGGCTCGGGGAGCCCTAGCCTTAGCCTAGGGGAGCCAGAGCCTAAGGCCTAGGGGTGCCCGAGCCTGAGGGCTCGGGGAGCCCTAGCCTTAGCCTAGGGGAGCCAGAGCCTAAGGCCTAGGGGTGCCCGAGCCTGAGGGCTCGGGGAGCCCTAGCCTTAGCCTAGGGGAGCCAGAGCCTAAGGCCTAGGGGTGCCCGAGCCTGAGGGCTCGGGGAGCCCTAGCCTTAGCCTAGGGGAGCCAGAGCCTAAGGCCTAGGGGTGCCCGAGCCTGAGGGCTCGGGAGCCCTAGCCTTAGCCTAGGGGAGCCAGAGCCTAAGGCCTAGGGGTGCCCGAGCCTGAGGGCTCGGGGAGCCCTAGCCTTAGCCTAGGGGAGCCAGAGCCTAAGCCTAGGGGTGCCCGAGCCTGAGGGCTCGGGGAGCCCTAGCCTTAGCCTAGGGGAGCCAGAGCCTAAGGCCTAGGGGTGCCCGAGCCTGAGGGCTCGGGGAGCCCTAGCCTTAGCCTAGGGGAGCCAGAGCCTAAGGCCTAGCGGTGCCCGAGCCTGAGGGCTCGGGGAGCCCTAGCCTTAGCCTAGGGGAGCCAGAGCCTAAGGCCTAGGGGTGCCCGAGCCTGAGGGCTCGGGGAGCCTAGCCTTAGCCTAGGGGAGCCAGAGCCTAAGGCCTAGGGGTGCCCGAGCCTGAGGGCTCGGGGAGCCCTAGCCTTAGCCTAGGGGAGCCAGAGCCTAAGGCCTAGGGGTGCCCGAGCCTGAGGGCTCGGGGAGACCTAGCCTTAGCCTAGGGGAGCCAGAGCCTAAGGCCTAGGGGTGCCCGAGCCTGAGGGCTCGGGGAGCCCTAGCCTTAGCCTAGGGGAGCCTAAGGCCTAGGGGTGCCCGAGCCTGAGGGCTCGGGGAGCCCTAGCCTTAGCCTAGGGGAGCCTAAGGCCTAGGGGTGCCCGAGCCTGAGGGCTCGGGGAGCCCTAGCCTTAGCCTAGGGGAGCCTAAGGCCTAGGGGTGCCCGAGCCTGAGGGCTCGGGGAGCCCTAGCCTTAGCCTAGGGGAGCCTAAGGCCTAGGGGTGCCCGAGCCTGAGGGCTCGGGGAGCCCTAGCCTTAGCCTAGGGGAGCCAGAGCCTAAGGCCTAGGGGTGCCCGAGCCTGAGGGCTCGGGGAGCCCTAGCCTTAGCCTAGGGGAGCCTAAGGCCTAGGGGTGCCCGAGCCTGAGGGCTCGGGGAGCCCTAGCCTTAGCCTAGGGGAGCCTAAGGCCTAGGGGTGCCCGAGCCTGAGGGCTCGGGGAGCCCTAGCCTTAGCCTAGGGGAGCCTAAGGCCTAGGGGTGCCCGAGCCTGAGGGCTCGGGGAGCCCTAGCCTTAGCCTAGGGGAGCCTAAGGCCTAGGGGTGCCCGAGCCTGAGGGCTCGGGGAGCCCTAGCCTTAGCCTAGGGGAGCCTAAGGCCTAGGGGTGCCCGAGCCTGAGGGCTCGGGGAGCCCTAGCCTTAGCCTAGGGGAGCCTAAGGCCTAGGGGTGCCCGAGCCTGAGGGCTCGGGGAGCCCTAGCCTTAGCCTAGGGGAGCCTAAGGCCTAGGGGTGCCCGAGCCTGAGGGCTCGGGGAGCCCTAGCCTTAGCCTAGGGGAGCCTAAGGCCTAGGGGTGCCCGAGCCTGAGGGCTCGGGGAGCCCTAGCCTTAGCCTAGGGGAGCCTAAGGCCTAGGGGTGCCCGAGCCTGAAGGCTCGGGGAGCCCTAGCCTTAGCCTAGGGGAGCCTAAGGCCTAGGGGTGCCCGAGCCTGAGGGCTCGGGGAGCCCTAGCCTTAGCCTAGGGGAGCCTAAGGCCTAGGGGTGCCCTAGCCTGAGGGCTCGGGGAGCCCTAGCCTTAGCCTAGGGGAGCCTAAGGCCTAGGGGTGCCCTAGCCTGAGGGCTCGGGGAGCCCTAGCCTTAGCCTAGGGGAGCCTAAGGCCTAGGGGTGCCCTAGCCTGAGGGCTCGGGAGCCCTAGCCTTAGCCTAGGGGAGCCTAAGGCCTAGGGGTGCCCTAGCCTGAGGGCTCGGGGAGCCCTAGCCTTAGCCTAGGGGAGCCTAAGGCCTAGGGGTGCCCTAGCCTGAGGGCTCGGGGAGCCCTAGCCTTAGCCTAGGGGAGCCTAAGGCCTAGGGGTGCCCTAGCCTGAGGGCTCGGGGAGCCCTAGCCTTAGCCTAGGGGAGCCTAAGGCCTAGGGGTGCCCTAGCCTGAGGGCTCGGGGAGCCCTAGCCTTAGCCTAGGGGAGCCTAAGGCCTAGGGGTGCCCTAGCCTGAGGGCTCGGGGAGCCCTAGCCTTAGCCTAGGGGAGCCTAAGGCCTAGGGGTGCCCTAGCCTGAGGGCTCGGGGAGCCCTAGCCTTAGCCTAGGGGAGCCTAAGGCCTAGGGGTGCCCTAGCCTGAGGGCTCGGGGAGCCCTAGCCTTAGCCTAGGGGAGCCTAAGGCCTAGGGGTGCCCTAGCCTGAGGGCTCGGGGAGCCCTAGCCTTAGCCTAGGGGAGCCTAAGGCCTAGGGGTGCCCTAGCCTGAGGGCTCGGGGAGCCCTAGCCTTAGCCTAGGGGAGCCTAAGGCCTAGGGGTGCCCTAGCCTGAGGGCTCGGGGAGCCCTAGCCTTAGCCTAGGGGAGCCTAAGGCCTAGGGGTGCCCTAGCCTGAGGGCTCGGGGAGCCCTAGCCTTAGCCTAGGGGAGCCTAAGGCCTAGGGGTGCCCTAGCCTGAGGGCTCGGGGAGCCCTAGCCTTAGCCTAGGGGAGCCTAAGGCCTAGGGGTGCCCTAGCCTGAGGGCTCGGGGAGCCCTAGCCTTAGCCTAGGGGAGCCTAAGGCCTAGGGGTGCCCTAGCCTGAGGGCTCGGGGAGCCCTAGCCTTAGCCTAGGGGAGCCTAAGGCCTAGGGGTGCCCTAGCCTGAGGGCTCGGGGAGCCCTAGCCTTAGCCTAGGGGAGCCTAAGGCCTAGGGGTGCCCTAGCCTGAGGGCTCGGGGAGCCCTAGCTTTAGCCTAGGGGAGCCTAAGGCCTAGGGGTGCCCTAGCCTGAGGGCTCGGGGAGCCCTAGCCTTAGCCTAGGGGAGCCTAAGGCCTAGGGGTGCCCTAGCCTGAGGGCTCGGGGAGCCCTAGCCTTAGCCTAGGGGAGCCTAAGGCCTAGGGGTGCCCTAGCCTAAGGCTCGGGGAGCCCTAGCCTTAGCCTAGGGGAGCCTAAGGCCTAGGGGTGCCCTAGCCTCAGGGCTCGGGGAGCCCTAGCCTTAGCCTAGGGGAGCCTAAGGCCTAGGGGTGCCCTAGCCTCAAGGCTCGGGGAGCCCTAGCCTTAGCCTAGGGGAGCCTAAGGCCTAGGGGTGCCCTAGCCTGAGGGCTCGGGGAGCCCTAGCCTTAGCCTAGGGGAGCCTAAGGCCTAGGGGTGCCCTAGCCTGAGGGCTCGGGGAGCCCTAGCCTTAGCCTAGGGGAGCCTAAGGCCTAGGGGTGCCCTAGCCTGAGGGCTCGGGGAGCCCTAGCCTTAGCCTAGGGGAGCCTAAGGCCTAGGGGTGCCCTAGCCTCAGGGCTCGGGGAGCCCTAGCCTTAGCCTAGGGGAGCCTAAGGCCTAGGGGTGCCCTAGCCTGAGGGCTCGGGGAGCCCTAGCCTTAGCCTAGGGGAGCCTAAGGCCTAGGGGTGCCCTAGCCTGAGGGCTCGGGGAGCCCTAGCCTTAGCCTAGGGGAGCCTAAGGCCTAGGGGTGCCCTAGCCTGAGGGCTCGGGGAGCCCTAGCCTTAGCCTAGGGGAGCCTAAGGCCTAGGGGTGCCCTAGCCTGAGGGCTCGGGGAGCCCTAGCCTTAGCCTAGGGGAGCCTAAGGCCTAGGGGTGCCCTAGCCTGAGGGCTCGGGGAGCCCTAGCCTTAGCCTAGGGGAGCCTAAGGCCTAGGGGTGCCCTAGCCTGAGGGCTCGGGGAGCCCTAGCCTTAGCCTAGGGGAGCCTAAGGCCTAGGGGTGCCCTAGCCTGAGGGCTCGGGGAGCCCTAGCCTTAGCCTAGGGGAGCCTAAGGCCTAGGGGTGCCCTAGCCTGAGGGCTCGGGGAGCCCTAGCCTTAGCCTAGGGGAGCCTAAGGCCTAGGGGTGCCCTAGCCTGAGGGCTCGGGGAGCCCTAGCCTTAGCCTAGGGGAGCCAGAGCCTAAGGCCTAGGGGTGCCCTAGCCTGAGGGCTCGGGGAGCCCTAGCCTTAGCCTAGGGGAGCCAGAGCCTAAGGCCTAGGGGTGCCCTAGCCTGAGGGCTCGGGGAGCCCTAGCCTTAGCCTAGGGGAGCCAGAGCCTAAGGCCTAGGGGTGCCCTAGCCTGAGGGCTCGGGGAGCCCTAGCCTTAGCCTAGGGGAGCCAGAGCCTAAGGCCTAGGGGTGCCCTAGCCTGAGGGCTCGGGGAGCCCTAGCCTTAGCCTAGGGGAGCCAGAGCCTAAGGCCTAGGGGTGCCCTAGCCTGAGGGCTCAGGGAGCCCTAGCCTTAGCCTAGGGGAGCCAGAGCCTAAGGCCTAGGGGTGCCCTAGCCTGAGGGCTCGGGGAGCCCTAGCCTTAGCCTAGGGGAGCCAGAGCCTAAGGCCTAGGGGTGCCCTAGCCTGAGGGCTCGGGGAGCCCTAGCCTTAGCCTAGGGGAGCCAGAGCCTAAGGCCTAGGGGTGCCCTAGCCTGAGGGCTCGGGGAGCCCTAGCCTTAGCCTAGGGGAGCCAGAGCCTAAGGCCTAGGGGTGCCCTAGCCTGAGGGCTCGGGGAGCCCTAGCCTTAGCCTAGGGGAGCCAGAGCCTAAGGCCTAGGGGTGCCCTAGCCTGAGGGCTCGGGGAGCCCTAGCCTTAGCCTAGGGGAGCCAGAGCCTAAGGCCTAGGGGTGCCCTAGCCTGAGGGCTCGGGGAGCCCTAGCCTTAGCCTAGGGGAGCCAGAACCTAAGGCCTAGGGGTGCCCTAGCCTGAGGGCTCGGGGAGCCCTAGCCTTAGCCTAGGGGAGCCAGAGCCTAAGGCCTAGGGGTGCCCTAGCCTGAGGGCTCGGGGAGCCCTAGCCTTAGCCTAGGGGAGCCTAAGGCCTAGGGGTGCCCTAGCCTGAGGGCTCGGGGAGCCCTAGCCTTAGCCTAGGGGAGCCTAAGGCCTAGGGGTGCCCTAGCCTGAGGGCTCGGGGAGCCCTAGCCTTAGCCTAGGGGAGCCTAAGGCCTAGGGGTGCCCTAGCCTGAGGGCTCGGGGAGCCCTAGCCTTAGCCTAGGGGAGCCTAAGGCCTAGGGGTGCCCTAGCCTGAAGGCTAGGGGAGCCCTAGCCTTAGCCTAGGGGAGCCTAAGGCCTAGGGGTGCCCTAGCCTGAAGGCTAGGGGAGCCCTAGCCTTAGCCTAGGGGAGCCTAAGGCCTAGGGGTGCCCTAGCCTGAAGGCTAGGGGAGCCCTAGCCTTAGCGCTCGGGGAGCCCTAGCCTTAGCCTAGGGGAGCCTAAGGCCTAGGGGTGCCCTAGCCTGAGGGCTCGGGGAGCCCTAGCCTTAGCCTAGGGGAGCCTAGGGCCTAGGGGTGCCCTAGCCTGAGGGCTCGGGGAGCCCTAGCCTTAGCCTAGGGGAGCCTAGGGCCTAGGGGTGCCCTAGCCTGAGGGCTCGGGGAGCCCTAGCCTTAGCCTAGGGGAGCCTAGGGCCTAGGGGTGCCCTAGCCTGAGGGCTCGGGGAGCCCTAGCCTTAGCCTAGGGGAGCCTAGGGCCTAGGGGTGCCCTAGCCTGAGGGCTCGGGGAGCCCTAGCCTTAGCCTAGGGGAGCCTAGGGCCTAGGGGTGCCCTAGCCTGAGGGCTCGGGGAGCCCTAGCCTTAGCCTAGGGGAGCCTAGGGCCTAGGGGTGCCCTAGCCTGAGGGCTCGGGGAGCCCTAGCCTTAGCCTAGGGGAGCCTAGGGCCTAGGGGTGCCCTAGCCTGAGGGCTCGGGGAGCCCTAGCCTTAGCCTAGGGGAGCCTAGGGCCTAGGGGTGCCCTAGCCTGAGGGCTCGGGGAGCCCTAGCCTTAGCCTAGGGGAGCCAGAGCCTAAGGCCTAGGGGTGCCCTAGCCTGAGGGCTCGGGGAGCCCTAGCCTTAGCCTAGGGGAGCCTAGGGCCTAGGGGTGCCCTAGCCTGAGGGCTCGGGGAGCCCTAGCCTTAGCCTAGGGGAGCCTAAGGCCTAGGGGTGCCCTAGCCTGAGGGCTCGGGGAGCCCTAGCCTTAGCCTAGGGGAGCCTAAGGCCTAGGGGTGCCCTAGCCTGAGGGCTCGGGGAGCCCTAGCCTTAGCCTAGGGGAGCCTAAGGCCTAGGGGTGCCCTAGCCTGAGGGCTCGGGGAGCCCTAGCCTTAGCCTAGGGGAGCCTAAGGCCTAGGGGTGCCCTAGCCTGAGGGCTCGGGGAGCCCTAGCCTTAGCCTAGGGGAGCCTAAGGCCTAGGGGTGCCCTAGCCTGAGGGCTCGGGGAGCCCTAGCCTTAGCCTAGGGGAGCCTAAGGCCTAGGGGTGCCCTAGCCTGAGGGCTCGGGGAGCCCTAGCCTTAGCCTAGGGGAGCCTAAGGCCTAGGGGTGCCCTAGCCTGAGGGCTCGGGGAGCCCTAGCCTTAGCCTAGGGGAGCCTAAGGCCTAGGGGTGCCCTAGCCTGAGGGCTCGGGGAGCCCTAGCCTTAGCCTAGGGGAGCCTAAGGCCTAGGGGTGCCCTAGCCTGAGGGCTCGGGGAGCCCTAGCCTTAGCCTAGGGGAGCCTAAGGCCTAGGGGTGCCCTAGCCTGAGGGCTCGGGGAGCCCTAGCCTTAGCCTAGGGGAGCCTAAGGCCTAGGGGTGCCCTAGCCTGAGGGCTCGGGGAGCCCTAGCCTTAGCCTAGGGGAGCCTAAGGCCTAGGGGTGCCCTAGCCTGAGGGCTCGGGGAGCCCTAGCCTTAGCCTAGGGGAGCCTAAGGCCTAGGGGTGCCCTAGCCTGAGGGCTCGGGGAGCCCTAGCCTTAGCCTAGGGGAGCCTAAGGCCTAGGGGTGCCCGAGCCTGAGGGCTCGGGGAGCCCTAGCCTTAGCCTAGGGGAGCCTAAGGCCTAGGGGTGCCCGAGCCTGAGGGCTCGGGGAGCCCTAGCCTTAGCCTAGGGGAGCCTAAGGCCTAGGGGTGCCCGAGCCTGAGGGCTCGGGGAGCCCTAGCCTTAGCCTAGGGGAGCCTAAGGCCTAGGGGTGCCCGAGCCTGAGGGCTCGGGGAGCCCTAGCCTTAGCCTAGGGGAGCCTAAGGCCTAGGGGTGCCCTAGCCTGAGGGCTCGGGGAGCCCTAGCCTTAGCCTAGGGGAGCCTAAGGCCTAGGGGTGCCCTAGCCTGAGGGCTCGGGGAGCCCTAGCCTTAGCCTAGGGGAGCCTAAGGCCTAGGGGTGCCCTAGCCTGAGGGCTCGGGGAGCCCTAGCCTTAGCCTAGGGGAGCCTAAGGCCTAGGGGTGCCCTAGCCTGAGGGCTCGGGGAGCCCTAGCCTTAGCCTAGGGGAGCCTAAGGCCTAGGGGTGCCCTAGCCTGAGGGCTCGGGGAGCCCTAGCCTTAGCCTAGGGGAGCCTAAGGCCTAGGGGTGCCCTAGCCTGAGGGCTCGGGGAGCCCTAGCCTTAGCCTAGGGGAGCCTAAGGCCTAGGGGTGCCCTAGCCTGAGGGCTCGGGGAGCCCTAGCCTTAGCCTAGGGGAGCCTAAGGCCTAGGGGTGCCCTAGCCTGAAGGCTCGGGGAGCCCTAGCCTTAGCCTAGGGGAGCCAGAGCTTAAGGCCTAGGGGTGCCCTAGCCTGAAGGCTCGGGGAGCCCTAGCCTTAGCCTAGGGGAGCCAGAGCCTAAGGCCTAGGGGTGCCCTAGCCTGAAGGCTAGGGGAGCCCTAGCCTTAGCCTAGGGGAGCCTAAGGCCTAGGGGTGCCCTAGCCTGAAGGCTAGGGGAGCCCTAGCCTTAGCCTAGGGGAGCCAGAGCCTAAGGCCTAGGGGTGCCCTAGCCTGAAGGCTAGGGGAGCCCTAGCCTTAGCCTAGGGGAGCCTAAGGCCTAGGGGTGCCCTAGCCTGAAGGCTAGGGGAGCCCTAGCCTTAGCCTAGGGGAGCCAGAGCCTAAGGCCCAGGGGTGCCCTAGCCTGAAGGCTAGGGGAGCCCTAGCCTTAGCCTAGGGGAGCCTAAGGCCTAGGGGTGCCCTAGCCTGAAGACTAGGGGAGCCCTAGCCTTAGCCTAGGGGAGCCAGAGCCTAAGGCCTAGGGGTGCCCTAGCCTGAAGGCTAGGGGAGCCCTAGCCTTAGCCTAGGGGAGCCTAAGGCCTAGGGGTGCCCTAGCCTGAAGGCTAGGGGAGCCCTAGCCTTAGCCTAGGGGAGCCTAAGGCCTAGGGGTGCCCTAGCCTGAAGGCTAGGGGAGCCCTAGCCTTAGCCTAGGGGAGCCTAAGGCCTAGGGGTGCCCTAGCCTGAAGGCTAGGGGAGCCCTAGCCTTAGCCTAGGGGAGCCTAAGGCCTAGGGGTGCCCTAGCCTGAAGGCTAGGGGAGCCCTAGCCTTAGCCTAGGGGAGCCTAAGGCCTAGGGGTGCCCTAGCCTGAAGGCTAGGGGAGCCCTAGCCTTAGCCTAGGGGAGCCAGAGCCTAAGACCTAGGGGTGCCCTAGCCTGAAGGCTAGGGGAGCCCTAGCCTTAGCCTAGGGGAGCCTAAGGCCTAGGGGTGCCCTAGCCTGAGGGCTCGGGGAGCCCTAGCCTTAGCCTAGGGGAGCCTAAGGCCTAGGGGTGCCCTAGCCTAAGGCTCGGGGAGCCCTAGCCTTAGCCTAGGGGAGCCTAAGGCCTAGGGGTGCCCTAGCCTCAGGGCTCGGGGAGCCCTAGCCTTAGCCTAGGGGAGCCTAAGGCCTAGGGGTGCCCTAGCCTCAAGGCTCGGGGAGCCCTAGCCTTAGCCTAGGGGAGCCTAAGGCCTAGGGGTGCCCTAGCCTGAGGGCTCGGGGAGCCCTAGCCTTAGCCTAGGGGAGCCTAAGGCCTAGGGGTGCCCTAGCCTGAGGGCTCGGGGAGCCCTAGCCTTAGCCTAGGGGAGCCTAAGGCCTAGGGGTGCCCTAGCCTGAGGGCTCGGGGAGCCCTAGCCTTAGCCTAGGGGAGCCTAAGGCCTAGGGGTGCCCTAGCCTCAGGGCTCGGGGAGCCCTAGCCTTAGCCTAGGGGAGCCTAAGGCCTAGGGGTGCCCTAGCCTGAGGGCTCGGGGAGCCCTAGCCTTAGCCTAGGGGAGCCTAAGGCCTAGGGGTGCCCTAGCCTGAGGGCTCGGGGAGCCCTAGCCTTAGCCTAGGGGAGCCTAAGGCCTAGGGGTGCCCTAGCCTGAGGGCTCGGGGAGCCCTAGCCTTAGCCTAGGGGAGCCTAAGGCCTAGGGGTGCCCTAGCCTGAGGGCTCGGGGAGCCCTAGCCTTAGCCTAGGGGAGCCTAAGGCCTAGGGGTGCCCTAGCCTGAGGGCTCGGGGAGCCCTAGCCTTAGCCTAGGGGAGCCTAAGGCCTAGGGGTGCCCTAGCCTGAGGGCTCGGGGAGCCCTAGCCTTAGCCTAGGGGAGCCTAAGGCCTAGGGGTGCCCTAGCCTGAGGGCTCGGGGAGCCCTAGCCTTAGCCTAGGGGAGCCTAAGGCCTAGGGGTGCCCTAGCCTGAGGGCTCGGGGAGCCCTAGCCTTAGCCTAGGGGAGCCTAAGGCCTAGGGGTGCCCTAGCCTGAGGGCTCGGGGAGCCCTAGCCTTAGCCTAGGGGAGCCTAAGGCCTAGGGGTGCCCTAGCCTGAGGGCTCGGGGAGCCCTAGCCTTAGCCTAGGGGAGCCAGAGCCTAAGGCCTAGGGGTGCCCTAGCCTGAGGGCTCGGGGAGCCCTAGCCTTAGCCTAGGGGAGCCAGAGCCTAAGGCCTAGGGGTGCCCTAGCCTGAGGGCTCGGGGAGCCCTAGCCTTAGCCTAGGGGAGCCAGAGCCTAAGGCCTAGGGGTGCCCTAGCCTGAGGGCTCGGGGAGCCCTAGCCTTAGCCTAGGGGAGCCAGAGCCTAAGGCCTAGGGGTGCCCTAGCCTGAGGGCTCGGGGAGCCCTAGCCTTAGCCTAGGGGAGCCAGAGCCTAAGGCCTAGGGGTGCCCTAGCCTGAGGGCTCGGGGAGCCCTAGCCTTAGCCTAGGGGAGCCAGAGCCTAAGGCCTAGGGGTGCCCTAGCCTGAGGGCTCGGGGAGCCCTAGCCTTAGCCTAGGGGAGCCAGAGCCTAAGGCCTAGGGGTGCCCTAGCCTGAGGGCTCGGGGAGCCCTAGCCTTAGCCTAGGGGAGCCAGAGCCTAAGGCCTAGGGGTGCCCTAGCCTGAGGGCTCGGGGAGCCCTAGCCTTAGCCTAGGGGAGCCAGAGCCTAAGGCCTATGGGTGCCCTAGCCTGAGGGCTCGGGGAGCCCTAGCCTTAGCCTAGGGGAGCCAGAGCCTAAGGCCTAGGGGTGCCCTAGCCTGAGGGCTCGGGGAGCCCTAGCCTTAGCCTAGGGGAGCCAGAGCCTAAGGCCTAGGGGTGCCCTAGCCTGAGGGCTCGGGGAGCCCTAGCCTTAGCCTAGGGGACCCAGAGCCTAAGGCCTAGGGGTGCCCTAGCCTGAGGGCTCAGGGAGTCCTAGCCTTAGCCTAGGGGAGCCTAAGGCCTAGGGGTGCCCTAGCCTGAGGGCTCGGGGAGCCCTAGCCTTAGCCTAGGGGAGCCTAAGGCCTAGGGGTGCCCTAGCCTGAGGGCTCGGGGAGCCCTAGCCTTAGCCTAGGGGAGCCTAAGGCCTAGGGGTGCCCTAGCCTGAGGGCCCGGGGAGCCCTAGCCTTAGCCTAGGGGAGCCTAAGGCCTAGGGGTGCCCTAGCCTGAGGGCTCGGGGAGCCCTAGCCTTAGCCTAGGGGAGCCTAAGGCCTAGGGGTGCCCTAGCCTGAAGGCTAGGGGAGCCCTAGCCTTAGCCTAGGGGAGCCTAAGGCCTAGGGGTGCCCTAGCCTGAAGGCTAGGGGAGCCCTAGCCTTAGCCTAGGGGAGCCTAAGGCCTAGGGGTGCCCTAGCCTGAAGGCTAGGGGAGCCCTAGCCTTAGCGCTCGGGGAGCCCTAGCCTTAGCCTAGGGGAGCCTAAGGCCTAGGGGTGCCCTAGCCTGAGGGCTCGGGGAGCCCTAGCCTTAGCCTAGGGGAGCCTAGGGCCTAGGGGTGCCCTAGCCTGAGGGCTCGGGGAGCCCTAGCCTTAGCCTAGGGGAGCCTAGGGCCTAGGGGTGCCCTAGCCTGAGGGCTCGGGGAGCCCTAGCCTTAGCCTAGGGGAGCCTAGGGCCTAGGGGTGCCCTAGCCTGAGGGCTCGGGGAGCCCTAGCCTTAGCCTAGGGGAGCCTAGGGCCTAGGGGTGCCCTAGCCTGAGGGCTCGGGGAGCCCTAGCCTTAGCCTAGGGGAGCCTAGGGCCTAGGGGTGCCCTAGCCTGAGGGCTCGGGGAGCCCTAGCCTTAGCCTAGGGGAGCCTAAGGCCTAGGGGTGCCCTAGCCTGAGGGCTCGGGGAGCCCTAGCCTTAGCCTAGGGGAGCCTAAGGCCTAGGGGTGCCCTAGCCTGAGGGCTCGGGGAGCCCTAGCCTTAGCCTAGGGGAGCCTAAGGCCTAGGGGTGCCCTAGCCTGAGGGCTCGGGGAGCCCTAGCCTTAGCCTAGGGGAGCCTAAGGCCTAGGGGTGCCCTAGCCTGAGGGCTCGGGGAGCCCTAGCCTTAGCCTAGGGGAGCCTAAGGCCTAGGGGTGCCCTAGCCTGAGGGCTCGGGGAGCCCTAGCCTTAGCCTAGGGGAGCCTAAGGCCTAGGGGTGCCCTAGCCTGAGGGCTCGGGGAGCCCTAGCCTTAGCCTAGGGGAGCCTAAGGCCTAGGGGTGCCCTAGCCTGAGGGCTCGGGGAGCCCTAGCCTTAGCCTAGGGGAGCCTAAGGCCTAGGGGTGCCCTAGCCTGAGGGCTCGGGGAGCCCTAGCCTTAGCCTAGGGGAGCCTAAGGCCTAGGGGTGCCCTAGCCTGAGGGCTCGGGGAGCCCTAGCCTTAGCCTAGGGGAGCCTAAGGCCTAGGGGTGCCCTAGCCTGAGGGCTCGGGGAGCCCTAGCCTTAGCCTAGGGGAGCCTAAGGCCTAGGGGTGCCCTAGCCTGAGGGCTCGGGGAGCCCTAGCCTTAGCCTAGGGGAGCCTAAGGCCTAGGGGTGCCCTAGCCTGAGGGCTCGGGGAGCCCTAGCCTTAGCCTAGGGGAGCCTAAGGCCTAGGGGTGCCCTAGCCTGAGGGCTCGGGGAGCCCTAGCCTTAGCCTAGGGGAGCCTAAGGCCTAGGGGTGCCCTAGCCTGAGGGCTCGGGGAGCCCTAGCCTTAGCCTAGGGGAGCCTAAGGCCTAGGGGTGCCCTAGCCTGAGGGCTCGGGGAGCCCTAGCCTTAGCCTAGGGGAGCCTAAGGCCTAGGGGTGCCCGAGCCTGAGGGCTCGGGGAGCCCTAGCCTTAGCCTAGGGGAGCCTAAGGCCTAGGGGTGCCCGAGCCTGAGGGCTCGGGGAGCCCTAGCCTTAGCCTAGGGGAGCCTAAGGCCTAGGGGTGCCCGAGCCTGAGGGCTCGGGGAGCCCTAGCCTTAGCCTAGGGGAGCCTAAGGCCTAGGGGTGCCCGAGCCTGAGGGCTCGGGGAGCCCTAGCCTTAGCCTAGGGGAGCCTAAGGCCTAGGGGTGCCCGAGCCTGAGGGCTCGGGGAGCCCTAGCCTTAGCCTAGGGGAGCCTAAGGCCTAGGGGTGCCCGAGCCTGAGGGCTCGGGGAGCCCTAGCCTTAGCCTAGGGGAGCCTAAGGCCTAGGGGTGCCCTAGCCTGAGGGCTCGGGGAGCCCTAGCCTTAGCCTAGGGGAGCCTAAGGCCTAGGGGTGCCCTAGCCTGAGGGCTCGGGGAGCCCTAGCCTTAGCCTAGGGGAGCCTAAGGCCTAGGGGTGCCCTAGCCTGAGGGCTCGGGGAGCCCTAGCCTTAGCCTAGGGGAGCCTAAGGCCTAGGGGTGCCCTAGCCTGAAGGCTCGGGGAGCCCTAGCCTTAGCCTAGGGGAGCCAGAGCCTAAGGCCTAGGGGTGCCCTAGCCTGAAGGCTCGGGGAGCCCTAGCCTTAGCCTAGGGGAGCCAGAGCCTAAGGCCTAGGGGTGCCCTAGCCTGAAGGCTAGGGGAGCCCTAGCCTTAGCCTAGGGGAGCCTAAGGCCTAGGGGTGCCCTAGCCTGAAGGCTAGGGGAGCCCTAGCCTTAGCCTAGGGGAGCCAGAGCCTAAGGCCTAGGGGTGCCCTAGCCTGAAGGCTAGGGGAGCCCTAGCCTTAGCCTAGGGGAGCCTAAGGCCTAGGGGTGCCCTAGCCTGAAGGCTAGGGGAGCCCTAGCCTTAGCCTAGGGGAGCCAGAGCCTAAGGCCTAGGGGTGCCCTAGCCTGAAGGCTAGGGGAGCCCTAGCCTTAGCCTAGGGGAGCCTAAGGCCTAGGGGTGCCCTAGCCTGAAGGCTAGGGGAGCCCTAGCCTTAGCCTAGGGGAGCCAGAGCCTAAGGCCCAGGGGTGCCCTAGCCTGAAGGCTAGGGGAGCCCTAGCCTTAGCCTAGGGGAGCCTAAGGCCTAGGGGTGCCCTAGCCTGAAGACTAGGGGAGCCCTAGCCTTAGCCTAGGGGAGCCAGAGCCTAAGGCCTAGGGGTGCCCTAGCCTGAAGGCTAGGGGAGCCCTAGCCTTAGCCTAGGGGAGCCTAAGGCCTAGGGGTGCCCTAGCCTGAAGGCTAGGGGAGCCCTAGCCTTAGCCTAGGGGAGCCTAAGGCCTAGGGGTGCCCTAGCCTGAAGGCTAGGGGAGCCCTAGCCTTAGCCTAGGGGAGCCTAAGGCCTAGGGGTGCCCTAGCCTGAAGGCTAGGGGAGCCCTAGCCTTAGCCTAGGGGAGCCTAAGGCCTAGGGGTGCCCTAGCCTGAAGGCTAGGGGAGCCCTAGCCTTAGCCTAGGGGAGCCTAAGGCCTAGGGGTGCCCTAGCCTGAAGGCTAGGGGAGCCCTAGCCTTAGCCTAGGGGAGCCTAAGGCCTAGGGGTGCCCTAGCCTGAAGGCTAGGGGAGCCCTAGCCTTAGCCTAGGGGAGCCTAAGGCCTAGGGGTGCCCTAGCCTGAAGGCTAGGGGAGCCCTAGCCTTAGCCTAGGGGAGCCAGAGCCTAAGACCTAGGGGTGCCCTAGCCTGAAGGCTAGGGGAGCCCTAGCCTTAGCCTAGGGGAGCCTAAGGCCTAGGGGTGCCCTAGCCTGAAGGCTAGGGGAGCCCTAGCCTTAGCCTAGGGGAGCCAGAGCCTAAGGCCTAGGGGTGCCCTAGCCTGAAGGCTAGGGGAGCCCTAGCCTTAGCCTAGGGGAGCCTAAGCCCTAGGGGTGCCCTAGCCTGAAGGTTAGGGGAGCCCTAGCCTTAGCCTAGGGGAGCCAGAGCCTAAGGCCTAGGGGTGCCCTAGCCTGAAGGCTAGGGGAGCCCTAGCCTTAGCCTAGGGGAGCCTAAGGCCTAGGGGTGCCCTAGCCTGAAGGCTAGGGGAGCCCTAGCCTTAGCCTAGGGGAGCCAGAGCCTAAGGCCTAGGGGTGCCCTAGCCTGAAGGCTAGGGGAGCCCTAGCCTTAGCCTAGGGGAGCCTAAGGCCTAGGGGTGCCCTAGCCTGAAGGCTAGGGGAGCCCTAGCCTTAGCCTAGGGGAGCCTAAGGCCTAGGGGTGCCCTAGCCTGAAGGCTAGGGGAGCCCTAGCCTTAGCCTAGGGGAGCCTAAGGCCTAGGGGTGCCCTAGCCTGAAGGCTAGGGGAGCCCTAGCCTTAGCCTAGGGGAGCCAGAGCCTAAGGCCTAGGGGTGCCCTAGCCTGAAGGCTAGGGGACCCCTAGCCTTAGCCTAGGGGAGCCTAAGGCCTAGGGGTGCCCTAGCCTGAAGGCTAGGGGAGCCCTAGCCTTAGCCTAGGGGAGCCAGAGCCTAAGGCCTAGGGGTGCCCTAGCCTGAAGGCTAGGGGAGCCCTAGCCTTAGCCTAGGGGAGCCTAAGGCCTAGGGGTGCCCTAGCCTGAAGGCTAGGGGAGCCCTAGCCTTAGCCTAGGGGAGCCAGAGCCTAAGGCCTAGGGGTGCCCTAGCCTGAAGGCTAGGGAAGCCCTAGCCTTAGCCTAGGGGAGCCTAAGGCCTAGGGGTGCCCTAGCCTGAAGGCTAGGGGAGCCCTAGCCTTAGCCTAGGGAGCCAGAGCCTAAGGCCTAGGGGTGCCCTAGCCTGAAGGCTAGGGGAGCCCTAGCCTTAGCCTAGGGGAGCCTAAGGCCTAGGGGTGCCCTAGCCTGAAGGCTAGGGGAGCCCTAGCCTTAGCCTAGGGGAGCCTAAGGCCTAGGGGTGCCCTAGCCTGAAGGCTAGGGGAGCCCTAGCCTTAGCCTAGGGGAGCCAGAGCCTAAGGCCTAGGGGTGCCCTAGCCTGAAGGCTAGGGGAGCCCTAGCCTTAGCCTAGGGGAGCCTAAGGCCTAGGGGTGCCCTAGCCTGAAGGCTAGGGGAGCCCTAGCCTTAGCCTAGGGGAGCCAGAGCCTAAGGCCTAGGGGTGCCCTAGCCTGAAGGCTAGGGGAGCCCTAGCCTTAGCCTAGGGGAGCCTAAGGCCTAGGGGTGCCCTAGCCTGAAGGCTAGGGGAGCCCTAGCCTTAGCCTAGGGGAGCCAGAGCCTAAGGCCTAGGGGTGCCCTAGCCTGAAGGCTAGGGGAGCCCTAGCCTTAGCCTAGGGGAGCCTAAGGCCTAGGGGTGCCCTAGCCTGAAGGCTAGGGGAGCCCTAGCCTTAACCTAGGGGAGCCTAAGGCCTAGGGGTGCCCTAGCCTGAAGGCTAGGGGAGCCCTAGCCTTAGCCTAGGGGAGCCAGAGCCTAAGGCCTAGGGGTGCCCTAGCCTGAAGGCTAGGGGAGCCCTAGCCTTAGCCTAGGGGAGCCTAAGGCCTAGGGGTACCCTAGCCTGAAGGCTAGGGGAGCCCTAGCCTTAGCCTAGGGGAGCCTAAGGCCTCGGGGTGCCCTAGCCTGAAGGCTAGGGGAGCCCTAGCCTTAGCCTAGGGGAGCCAGAGCCTAAGGCCTAGGGGTGCCCTAGCCTGAAGGCTAGGGGAGCCCTAGCCTTAGCCTAGGGGAATCTAAGGCCTAGGGGTGCCCTAGCCTGAAGGCTAGGGGAGCCCTAGCCTTAGCCTAGGGGAGCCTAAGGCCTAGGGGTGCCCTAGCCTGAAGGCTAGGGGAGCCCTAGCCTTAGCCTAGGGGAGCCAGAGCCTAAGGCCTAGGGGTGCCCTAGCCTGAAGGCTAGGGGAGCCCTAGCCTTAGCCTAGGGGAGCCTAAGGCCTAGGGGTGCCCTAGCCTGAAGGCTAGGGGAGCCCTAGCCTTAGCCTAGGGGAGCCTAAGGCCTAGGGGTGCCCTAGCCTGAAGGCTAGGGGAGCCCTAGCCTTAGCCTAGGGGAGCCTAAGGCCTAGGGGTGCCCTAGCCTGAAGGCTAGGGGAGCCCTAGCCTTAGCCTAGGGGAGCCTAAGGCCTAGGGGTGCCCTAGCCTGAAGGCTAGGGGAGCCCTAGCCTTAGCCTAGGGGAGCCTAAGGCCTAGGGGTGCCCTAGCCTGAAGGCTAGGGGAGCCCTAGCCTTAGCCTAGGGGAGCCTAAGGCCTAGGGGTGCCCTAGCCTGAAGGCTAGGGGAGCCCTAGCCTTAGCCTAGGGGAGCCTAAGGCCTAGGGGTGCCCTAGCCTGAAGGCTAGGGGAGCCCTAGCCTTAGCCTAGGGGAGCCTAAGGCCTAGGGGTGCCCTAGCCTGAAGGCTAGGGGAGCCCTAGCCTTAGCCTAGGGGAGCCTAAGGCCTAGGGGTGCCCTAGCCTGAAGGCTAGGGGAGCCCTAGCCTTAGCCTAGGGGAGCCTAAGGCCTAGGGGTGCCCTAGCCTGAAGGCTAGGGGAGCCCTAGCCTTAGCCTAGGGGAGCCTAAGGCCTAGGGGTGCCCTAGCCTGAAGGCTAGGGGAGCCCTAGCCTTAGCCTAGGGGAGCCTAAGGCCTAGGGGTGCCCTAGCCTGAAGGCTAGGGGAGCCCTAGCCTTAGCCTAGGGGAGCCTAAGGCCTAGGGGTGCCCTAGCCTGAAGGCTAGGGGAGCCCTAGCCTTAGCCTAGGGGAGCCTAAGGCCTAGGGGTGCCCTAGCCTGAAGGCTAGGGGAGCCCTAGCCTTAGCCTAGGGGAGCCTAAGGCCTAGGGGTGCCCTAGCCTGAAGGCTAGGGGAGCCCTAGCCTTAGCCTAGGGGAGCCTAAGGCCTAGGGGTGCCCTAGCCTGAAGGCTAGGGGAGCCCTAGCCTTAGCCTAGGGGAGCCAGAGCCTAAGGCCTAGGGGTGCCCTAGCCTGAAGGCTAGGGGAGCCCTAGCCTTAGCCTAGGGGAGCCAGAGCCTAAGGCCTAGGGGTGCCCTAGCCTGAAGGCTAGGGGAGCCCTAGCCTTAGCCTAGGGGAGCCAGAGCCTAAGGCCTAGGGGTGCCCTAGCCTGAAGGCTAGGGGAGCCCTAGCCTTAGCCTAGGGGAGCCAGAGCCTAAGGCCTAGGGGTGCCCTAGCCTGAAGGCTAGGGGAGCCCTAGCCTTAGCCTAGGGGAGCCAGAGCCTAAGGCCTAGGGGTGCCCTAGCCTGAAGGCTAGGGGAGCCCTAGCCTTAGCCTAGGGGAGCCAGAGCCTAAGGCCTAGGGGTGCCCTAGCCTGAAGGCTAGGGGAGCCCTAGCCTTAGCCTAGGGGAGCCAGAGCCTAAGGCCTAGGGGTGCCCTAGCCTGAAGGCTAGGGGAGCCCTAGCCTTAGCCTAGGGGAGCCAGAGCCTAAGGCCTAGGGGTGCCCTAGCCTGAAGGCTAGGGGAGCCCTAGCCTTAGCCTAGGGGAGCCAGAGCCTAAGGCCTAGGGGTGCCCTAGCCTGAAGGCTAGGGGAGCCCTAGCCTTAGCCTAGGGGAGCCAGAGCCTAAGGCCTAGGGGTGCCCTAGCCTGAAGGCTAGGGGAGCCCTAGCCTTAGCCTAGGGGAGCCAGAGCCTAAGGCCTAGGGGTGCCCTAGCCTGAAGGCTAGGGGAGCCCTAGCCTTAGCCTAGGGGAGCCAGAGCCTAAGGCCTAGGGGTGCCCTAGCCTGAAGGCTAGGGGAGCCCTAGCCTTAGCCTAGGGGAGCCAGAGCCTAAGGCCTAGGGGTGCCCTAGCCTGAAGGCTAGGGGAGCCCTAGCCTTAGCCTAGGGGAGCCAGAGCCTAAGGCCTAGGGGTGCCCTAGCCTGAAGGCTAGGGGAGCCCTAGCCTTAGCCTAGGGGAGCCAGAGCCTAAGGCCTAGGGGTGCCCTAGCCTGAAGGCTAGGGGAGCCCTAGCCTTAGCCTAGGGGAGCCAGAGCCTAAGGCCTAGGGGTGCCCTAGCCTGAAGGCTAGGGGAGCCCTAGCCTTAGCCTAGGGGAGCCAGAGCCTAAGGCCTAGGGGTGCCCTAGCCTGAAGGCTAGGGGAGCCCTAGCCTTAGCCTAGGGGAGCCAGAGCCTAAGGCCTAGGGGTGCCCTAGCCTGAAGGCTAGGGGAGCCCTAGCCTTAGCCTAGGGGAGCCAGAGCCTAAGGCCTAGGGGTGCCCTAGCCTGAAGGCTAGGGGAGCCCTAGCCTTAGCCTAGGGGAGCCAGAGCCTAAGGCCTAGGGGTGCCCTAGCCTGAAGGCTAGGGGAGCCCTAGCCTTAGCCTAGGGGAGCCAGAGCCTAAGGCCTAGGGGTGCCCTAGCCTGAAGGCTAGGGAGCCCTAGCCTTAGCCTAGGGGAGCCAGAGCCTAAGGCCTAGGGGTGCCCTAGCCTGAAGGCTAGGGGAGCCCTAGCCTTAGCCTAGGGGAGCCAGAGCCTAAGGCCTAGGGGTGCCCTAGCCTGAAGGCTAGGGGAGCCCTAGCCTTAGCCTAGGGGAGCCAGAGCCTAAGGCCTAGGGGTGCCCTAGCCTGAAGGCTAGGGGAGCCCTAGCCTTAGCCTAGGGAGCCAGAGCCTAAGGCCTAGGGGTGCCCTAGCCTGAAGGCTAGGGGAGCCCTAGCCTTAGCCTAGGGGAGCCAGAGCCTAAGGCCTAGGGGTGCCCTAGCCTGAAGGCTAGGGGAGCCCTAGCCTTAGCCTAGGGGAGCCAGAGCCTAAGGCCTAGGGGTGCCCTAGCCTGAAGGCTAGGGGAGCCCTAGCCTTAGCCTAGGGGAGCCAGAGCCTAAGGCCTAGGGGTGCCCTAGCCTGAAGGCTAGGGGAGCCCTAGCCTTAGCCTAGGGGAGCCAGAGCCTAAGGCCTAGGGGTGCCCTAGCCTGAAGGCTAGGGGAGCCCTAGCCTTAGCCTAGGGGAGCCAGAGCCTAAGGCCTAGGGGTGCCCTAGCCTGAAGGCTAGGGGAGCCCTAGCCTTAGCCTAGGGGAGCCAGAGCCTAAGGCCTAGGGGTGCCCTAGCCTGAAGGCTAGGGGAGCCCTAGCCTTAGCCTAGGGGAGCCAGAGCCTAAGGCCTAGGGGTGCCCTAGCCTGAAGGCTAGGGGAGCCCTAGCCTTAGCCTAGGGGAGCCAGAGCCTAAGGCCTAGGGGTGCCCTAGCCTGAAGGCTAGGGGAGCCCTAGCCTTAGCCTAGGGGAGCCAGAGCCTAAGGCCTAGGGGTGCCCTAGCCTGAAGGCTAGGGGAGCCCTAGCCTTAGCCTAGGGGAGCAGAGCCTAAGGCCTAGGGGTGCCCTAGCCTGAAGGCTAGGGGAGCCCTAGCCTTAGCCTAGGGGAGCCAGAGCCTAAGGCCTAGGGGTGCCCTAGCCTGAAGGCTAGGGGAGCCCTAGCCTTAGCCTAGGGGAGCCAGAGCCTAAGGCCTAGGGGTGCCCTAGCCTGAAGGCTAGGGGAGCCCTAGCCTTAGCCTAGGGGAGCCAGAGACTAAGGCCTAGGGGTGCCCTAGCCTGAAGGCTAGGGGAGCCCTAGCCTTAGCCTAGGGGAGCCAGAGCCTAAGGCCTAGGGGTGCCCTAGCCTGAAGGCTAGGGGAGCCCTAGCCTTAGCCTAGGGGAGCCAGAGCCTAAGGCCTAGGGGTGCCCTAGCCTGAAGGCTAGGGGAGCCCTAGCCTTAGCCTAGGGGAGCCAGAGCCTAAGGCCTAGGGGTGCCCTAGCCTGAAGGCTAGGGGAGCCCTAGCCTTAGCCTAGGGGAGCCAGAGCCTAAGGCCTAGGGGTGCCCTAGCCTGAAGGCTAGGGAGCCCTAGCCTTAGCCTAGGGGAGCCAGAGCCTAAGGCCTAGGGGTGCCCTAGCCTGAAGGCTAGGGGAGCCCTAGCCTTAGCCTAGGGGAGCCAGAGCCTAAGGCCTAGGGGTGCCCTAGCCTGAAGGCTAGGGGAGCCCTAGCCTTAGCCTAGGGGAGCCAGAGCCTAAGGCCTAGGGGTGCCCTAGCCTGAAGGCTAGGGGAGCCTAGCCTTAGCCTAGGGAGCCAGAGCCTAAGGCCTAGGGGTGCCCTAGCCTGAAGGCTAGGGGAGCCCTAGCCTTAGCCTAGGGGAGCCAGAGCCTAAGGCCTAGGGGTGCCCTAGCCTGAAGGCTAGGGGAGCCCTAGCCTTAGCCTAGGGGAGCCAGAGCCTAAGGCCTAGGGGTGCCCTAGCCTGAAGGCTAGGGGAGCCCTAGCCTTAGCCTAGGGGAGCCAGAGCCTAAGGCCTAGGGGTGCCCTAGCCTGAAGGCTAGGGGAGCCCTAGCCTTAGCCTAGGGGAGCCAGAGCCTAAGGCCTAGGGGTGCCCTAGCCTGAAGGCTAGGGGAGCCCTAGCCTTAGCCTAGGGGAGCCAGAGCCTAAGGCCTAGGGGTGCCCTAGCCTGAAGGCTAGGGGAGCCCTAGCCTTAGCCTAGGGGAGCCAGAGCCTAAGGCCTAGGGGTGCCCTAGCCTGAAGGCTAGGGGAGCCCTAGCCTTAGCCTAGGGGAGCCAGAGCCTAAGGCCTAGGGGTGCCCTAGCCTGAAGGCTAGGGGAGCCCTAGCCTTAGCCTAGGGGAGCCAGAGCCTAAGGCCTAGGGGTGCCCTAGCCTGAAGGCTAGGGGAGCCCTAGCCTTAGCCTAGGGGAGCCAGAGCCTAAGCCTAGGGGTGCCCTAGCCTGAAGGCTAGGGGAGCCCTAGCCTTAGCCTAGGGGAGCCAGAGCCTAAGGCCTAGGGGTGCCCTAGCCTGAAGGCTAGGGGAGCCCTAGCCTTAGCCTAGGGAGCCAGAGCCTAAGGCCTAGGGGTGCCCTAGCCTGAAGGCTAGGGGAGCCCTAGCCTTAGCCTAGGGGAGCCAGAGCCTAAGGCCTAGGGGTGCCCTAGCCTGAAGGCTAGGGGAGCCCTAGCCTTAGCCTAGGGGAGCCAGAGCCTAAGGCCTAGGGGTGCCCTAGCCTGAAGGCTAGGGGAGCCCTAGCCTTAGCCTAGGGGAGCCAGAGCCTAAGGCCTAGGGGTGCCCTAGCCTGAAGGCTAGGGGAGCCCTAGCCTTAGCCTAGGGGAGCCAGAGCCTAAGGCCTAGGGGTGCCCTAGCCTGAAGGCTAGGGGAGCCCTAGCCTTAGCCTAGGGAGCCAGAGCCTAAGGCCTAGGGGTGCCCTAGCCTGAAGGCTAGGGGAGCCCTAGCCTTAGCCTAGGGGAGCCAGAGCCTAAGGCCTAGGGGTGCCCTAGCCTGAAGGCTAGGGGAGCCCTAGCCTTAGCCTAGGGGAGCCAGAGCCTAAGGCCTAGGGGTGCCCTAGCCTGAAGGCTAGGGGAGCCCTAGCCTTAGCCTAGGGGAGCCAGAGCCTAAGGCCTAGGGGTGCCCTAGCCTGAAGGCTAGGGGAGCCCTAGCCTTAGCCTAGGGGAGCCAGAGCCTAAGGCCTAGGGGTGCCCTAGCCTGAAGGCTAGGGGAGCCCTAGCCTTAGCCTAGGGGAGCCAGAGCCTAAGGCCTAGGGGTGCCCTAGCCTGAAGGCTAGGGGAGCCCTAGCCTTAGCCTAGGGGAGCCAGAGCCTAAGGCCTAGGGGTGCCCTAGCCTGAAGGCTAGGGGAGCCCTAGCCTTAGCCTAGGGGAGCCAGAGCCTAAGGCCTAGGGTGCCCTAGCCTGAAGGCTAGGGGAGCCCTAGCCTTAGCCTAGGGGAGCCAGAGCCTAAGGCCTAGGGGTGCCCTAGCCTGAAGGCTAGGGGAGCCCTAGCCTTAGCCTAGGGGAGCCAGAGCCTAAGGCCTAGGGGTGCCCTAGCCTGAAGGCTAGGGAGCCCTAGCCTTAGCCTAGGGGAGCCAGAGCCTAAGGCCTAGGGGTGCCCTAGCCTGAAGGCTAGGGGAGCCTAGCCTTAGCCTAGGGGAGCCAGAGCTAAGGCCTAGGGGTGCCCTAGCCTGAAGGCTAGGGGAGCCCTAGCCTTAGCCTAGGGGAGCCAGAGCCTAAGGCCTAGGGGTGCCCTAAGCCTGAAGGCTAGGGGAGCCCTAGCCTTAGCCTAGGGGAGCCAGAGCCTAAGGCCTAGGGGTGCCCTAGCCTGAAGGCTAGGGGAGCCCTAGCCTTAGCCTAGGGGAGCCAGAGCCTAAGGCCTAGGGGTGCCCTAGCCTGAAGGCTAGGGGAGCCCTAGCTTAGCCTAGGGGAGCCAGAGCCTAAGGCCTAGGGGTGCCCTAGCCTGAAGGCTAGGGGAAGCCCTAGCCTTAGCCTAGGGGAGCCAGAGCCTAAGGCCTAGGGGTGCCCTAGCCTGAAGGCTAGGGGAGCCCTAGCCTTAGCCTAGGGAGCCAGAGCCTAAGGCCTAGGGGTGCCCTAGCCTGAAGGCTAGGGAGCCCTAGCCTTAGCCTAGGGGAGCCAGAGCCTAAGGCCTAGGGGTGCCCTAGCCTGAAGGCTAGGGGAGCCCTAGCCTTAGCCTAGGGGAGCCAGAGCCTAAGGCCTAGGGGTGCCCTAGCCTGAAGGCTAGGGGAGCCCTAGCCTTAGCCTAGGGGAGCCTAAGGCCTAGGGGTGCCCTAGCCTGAAGGCTAGGGGAGCCCTAGCCTTAGCCTAGGGGAGCCTAAGGCCTAGGGGTGCCCTAGCCTGAAGGCTAGGGGAGCCCTAGCCTTAGCCTAGGGGAGCCTAAGGCCTAGGGGTGCCCTAGCCTGAAGGCTAGGGGAGCCTAGCCTTAGCCTAGGGGAGCCTAAGGCCTAGGGGTGCCCTAGCCTGAAGGCTAGGGGAGCCCTAGCCTTAGCCTAGGGGAGCCTAAGGCCTAGGGTGCCCTAGCCTGAAGGCTAGGGGAGCCCTAGCCTTAGCCTAGGGAGCCTAAGGCCTAGGGGTGCCCTAGCCTGAAGGCTAGGGAGCCCTAGCCTTAGCCTAGGGGAGCCTAAGGCCTAGGGGTGCCCTAGCCTGAAGGCTAGGGGAGCCCTAGCCTTAGCCTAGGGGAGCCTAAGGCCTAGGGGTGCCCTAGCCTGAAGGCTAGGGGAGCCCTAGCCTTAGCCTAGGGGAGCCTAAGGCCTAGGGGTGCCCTAGCCTGAAGGGCTAGGGGAGCCCTAGCCTTAGCCTAGGGGAGCCTAAGGCCTAGGGGTGCCCTAGCCTGAGGCTAGGGAGCCTAGCTTAGCCTAGGGGAGCCTAAGGCCTAGGGGTGCCCTAGCCTGAAGGCTAGGGGAGCCCTAGCCTTAGCCTAGGGAGCCTAAGGCCTAGGGGTGCCCTAGCCTGAAGGCTAGGGGAGCCCTAGCCTTAGCCCTAGGGGAGCCTAAGGCCTAGGGGTGCCCTAGCCTGAAGGCTAGGGGAGCCCTAGCCTTAGCCTAGGGGAGCCTAAGGCCTAGGGGTGCCCTAGCCTGAAGGGCTAGGGAGCCCTAGCCTTAGCCTAGGGGAGCCTAAGGCCTAGGGGTGCCCTAGCCTGAAGGCTAGGGAGCCCTAGCCTTAGCCTAGGGGAGCCTAAGGCCTAGGGTGCCCTAGCCTGAAGCTAGGGGAGCCCTAGCCTTAGCCTAGGGGAGCCTAAGGCCTAGGGGTGCCCTAGCCTGAAGGCTAGGGGAGCCCTAGCCTTAGCCTAGGGAGCCTAAGGCCTAGGGGTGCCCTAGCCTGAAGGCTAGGGGAGACCTAGCCTTAGCCTAGGGGAGCCTAAGGCCTAGGGTGCCCTAGCCTGAAGGCTAGGGGAGCCCTAGCCTTAGCCTAGGGGAGCTAAGGGCTAGGGGTTCCCCCCCCCTAGGGGTGCCCTAGCCTGAAGGCTAGGGGAGCCCTAGCCTTAGCCTAGGGGAGCCTAAGGCCTAGGGGTGCCCTAGCCTGAAGGCTAGGGGAGCCCTAGCCTTAGCCTAGGGAGCCTAAGGCCTAGGGGTGCCCTAGCCTGAAGGCTAGGGGAGCCCTAGCCTTAGCCTAGGGGAGCCTAAGGCCTAGGGGTGCCCTAGCCTGAAGGCTAGGGGAGCCCTAGCCTTAGCCTAGGGGAGCCTAAGGCCTAGGGGTGCCCTAGCCTGAAGGCTAGGGAGCCCTAGCCTTAGCCTAGGGGAGCCTAAGGCCTA